>NC_060893.1:20595524-20723024 GCF_014805685.1 Silurus meridionalis | reverse complement strand
TTAACACTAGCAAAACACTGTACATGGATAATTAAACACCATTAACACTAGCCCAACACTTTACATGGGCAATTAAATGCCATTAACACTAGCCCAACACTGTACATGGCTAATTAAACACCCTTAACACTAGCCCAACACTGTACATGGATAATTAAACGCCATTAACACTAGCTCAACACTGTACATGGATAATTAAACACCAGTAACACTAGCCCAACACTATACATGAGTAATTAAACACCATTAACACTAACCCAACACTATACATGGGCAATTAAATGCCATTAACACTAGCCCAACATTGTACATGGCTAATTAAACACCCTTAACACTAGCCCAACACTGTACATGGATAATTAAACACCCTTAACACTAGCCCAACACTTTACATGGACAATTAAACACCCTTAACACTAGCCCAACACTATACATGGCAAATTAAACACCCTTTACACTAGCCCAACACTGTACATGGCTAATTAAACACCCTTTACACTAGCCCAACACTGTACATAGATAATTAAACACCATTACCACTAGTTCAACACTATACATGTATAATTAAACACCCTTAATACTAGCCCATCACTGTACATGGCTAATTAAACACCATTAACACTAGCCCAACACTTTACATGGGCAATTACATTCCATTAACACTAGCCCAACACTGTACATGGATAATTAAACACCCTTAACGCTAGCCCAATACGTTACATGGACAATTAACACCCTTAACACTAGCCCAACACTGTACATGGATAATTAAACACCCTTAACACTAGCCCAACACTGTACATGGCAAATTAAACACCCTTAACACTAGCCCAACACTGTACATAGATAAATAAACACAAATTACACTAGCCCAACACTGTACATGGCTAATTAAACACCATTAACAATAGCCCAACACTGTACATGGCTAATTAAACACCATTAACAATAGCCCAACACTGTACATGGTTAATTAAACACCATTAGCACTAGCCCAACACTGTACATGGACAATGAAACGCCTTTAACACTAGCCCAACACTGTACATGGATAATTAAACACCATTAACACTAGCTCAACACTGTACATCGATAAATAAACACCATTAACACTAGCTCAACACTGTACATGGATAAATAAACACCATTAACACTAGCTCAACATTGTACATGGATAAATAAACACCATTAACACTAGCTCAACACTGTACATGGTTATTTAAACATCAATATCGTCCAAATCTAATGCTGTGCATGTATAATTAAACCCAACACTAGCCCAACACTGGGGGATTATTTAAACACTATTACATTTAGCTCTACACTGTGCACTGTAGGATAATAAAACATTATTACCATGAGTTCATCGCTGTGTGGGATAATAAAACACCAAAATCTCTAGTTGATCACTGTGCAAAATAAATAAACACCATCACTAGTTCGCAATGCTATATCCAGTCTCTAAAGGGGACGTGAACTCTGTTTTTATTATTTCAACATTGTAAGGGTGTAATTAACTGTTATCATTTGTCAAACAAGGTATGGGGTAATTGTGTGGAATTAATTAAACCTCATGATCGCCAGTTCATAAATTTCTGCATTAACTAAACGCTTAGCTTCATTAGTTCAACACTGTTCAGTAAATCAAACACTATTATCACTATTTTTACATAATGTAGGTTAATGAAACACCACTTTTACTAGTTTAACACTGTGAGGAATAAAATTCATGAACACTGTAAGGGGGTAATTTAACACTGCTTTAATTATTTAAACAAGACACAGGGTATTTAATGGACAGTGCTATTAGTTTAACACTTTGTCATATAGTTAAACCCAGTGATCGCTAGTTCATTAGTTCATCGTATCATTATATTAAAAAACAAATGTAAAATTTACCTAATAAATGTATCCAGGCTGAACAACCACCATTTAACACAAGCAGAGAAAAGCTGATGATCAGGTGATCAGCAATGTCTCTGTTCTCGGTCATGTTTACATCACTGACTCCCTCTCTCTCATCCACGTTAACCCCAGACTTCTTATTGCCTCCTGCCATGCTTGTTGTTATCTTTGTTAACTCGCTTACATCTGTGGTGTGTAAGAGCCAGGAAATGATACACCAATGGTCGGTGGAAAACGGTGCGCAATGAGAAGAAAAAATGTGTTTTCTTCACCAAATCAGGGCATTCTCACCCCACATCGTCACATATCGACGCTGTGGATGTTGCGTCCGCCGGCGTCCACATCCGATGCCGAGGGTACCCTCTTCGCGTCGATTTTCGACGTACAGGGACGGGAAACCCTTCGCCGCCGACGAGATGGATGGGAGCCCCTGTGCTTCGCTTTTCAATGCAGATCGCTGTCCTATACACTTAATAATTTATTATCTATCATAATATGTGTATAGGACTAATTTTAAAATTTCATAAAATTCTGAAGATGACCGTAACCCTAACCCTAACCCTAACCCTAACCCAAACCCTAACCCTGACCCTAACTCGAACCCTAACCCTAACCCAAACCCTAACCGTAACCCGCAAATGGGGTCCCGTCCATCTGCGTCGAAAAGCAACGAAGGGTTTCCGTCCCGCACGTTGAAAAGCGACGCGAAGGGGGTACCCTCGGCGTCGGATGTGGACGCCGTCGGACGCAACATCCACAGCGTCGATATGTGACGATGTGGGGTGCGAATGTGTTGACCAAATAGATTAAAACTAAAGTCTGTTTTGAAAATGTAAGAAGTAGAAAATACAGATATTTCTGTAAATATAAAGATTGAAGTAAACAGTTGTCCAAAAAATAAATAGTGAAGTAAAGTACTGATACCAGCAAAATCTACTTAAGTACAGTAACAAAGTATTTCTATATCATTACATCCCACCTCTGAATACCATTCTCACTATTTTAACACGATGTGGAATAAAAAAATTCAACACTGAAGGAGTCACTGAGCACTCATAATCAGTCATACCAGGTTATATTATTTTATGTGGCGTAAATAATCCCCATGATCTCTAGTTTGTCAATGTGTACATTAACTAAACATTTAGATTCATTAGTTCAACACTGTGCAGATTAATGAAACACTATTATCAACAGCTTTTCACTGTGTAGATTAATTAACAAACAGTAAGTATCACTAGTTCAACATTGTTTAGATAAATGAAACACAAGTATCACTAGCCCTAACCTAGGCATAATTAAAACACCATTATCACTAGATCAACACTGTGCAGGTTTTAATTTAAAACCATCACCACTAATTTTTCACTGTGCAGGTTAATTAAACACAAGTATCAATAGACTGATCCTGGGGGTAATTAAACACCAGTATCACTAGTTGTACACTGTGTAGGTTAATTACACACCATTATCACATTCGTCCAAATCTGGGGATATTTAACACCATTCTCTTTTAACCTACATTTTTCTTTCGGCTTCTCCCGTTAGGGGTCGCCACAGCGGATCCTCCGCACTTTTGATTTGGCACGTTTTACGCTGGATGCCCTTCCTAACGCAACCCTCCCCATTTATCCGGGCTTGGGACCGGCACTGAAAGTGGCTGGGGATGGTTCCCTGACCGGGGATCGAACCCGGGTCGCAGCGGTAGATTAAATAAACACTGCCCTGATTCACTGTTAACTGTTATCTCTGGTTCAACACTGTGTGGATTCAGTAAACACTAGTGCTAATTAAATACTTTTAACATTTTATATGTTATCTATATTCTATTGTAGATAAAATACAATAGAATATACAATACAATACGTCTTTTGCACCTCTTGACTGCTGCTGTTTTTTGCACCACATTGTTCTGTTTATATTCACTCCCGGGTATAGTTTTTACAGTTTTCCTCACACAGTACTGTATAATCAAAGTATACAGAAGGTTTACTAGTCGGCGCTATATTGGGTTTTGCGTCTTGTCTTGTGTTGTCATGTGTTGTCTGTCTGCACTGTCTGTCTGTACTGTTTTTCGTCTGCACTGTTTGCACTAGGTTGCACTTGATGCACTTTATGTAGCTTGTGTTGTATTGTGTTGTAGCTCTATGTTGTTGTTTAGTGTAGCACCAGGGTTCCGGAGGAACGTTGTCTCTTTTCTACTGTGTACTGTGTACCACTGTGTATAGTAGAAATGCCAATAAAAGCCTCTTGACTTGACTTGACTTGAAAATACAAGGTTATGAGATTTGTAAATTATTGCATTCCTTTTTTTTCACAATTTGTACAGTGTCCCAACTTTTTTGGAATCGTGTTTGTAGGTTTAAATCTGTAACAGTCGTAGATTCTCTAGTAATATCTAAGCAGTGTAAGAGTTGCAGTCGAGTTCGTTCAGCATATTTTTGCTGCATGGGTTTAGTTAGCTGCAGTGTGTGTGCACAAGCTAAAAAATCAGTCGATGATCAAACAATTAAGCAAAGCAGCAACATGAAATAGAAAGTGGAAGAAAGGGGGATTTCGTGTTTATCTCTCCACAAGGAATGCTGAGTTTCAGGGTTTTGTGGGGTTTTTTGGTGCTGTTTGTTCATTTCATCAATTTGTGCTCGCTGCTCAATAAACAATTTTAGCTGGAAGAGGTTTCGAAAAAATTGCTTGTCATTTTACTTAAAAAAAAATCAGTGCATGTATGCTTATTGAACACTTTATTATAGACACCATTCTCTGGATTTCTCAAGATATTGGAACATTTTTTTGGAGATTCTGCAGATTTTTCGAGTGCACTTTCCAAGTCTTGTTCCAGACAAGCCCCTGAAGAACATTGAAGTCATTGTTATGTTCAGAGAACCAGTTTGAGCATGTGATTATCATAAGTCTCTTTCGGGAACTCGATCTGCGTCGAAACGCTTTGTTCCTCAGGGAACTAGGGTTACATATAGAGACGTTATTATTAACATGTTTTATAACATAATGAGTTTGCTAAAAGAAAGGCGCATTTAACGTCAAGCAGAACCACTGAAAAGAATAAATAGTGACTTTCATGCTTATTAAGTACCTTGACAATGAAAAATAATAAATAATAAATATAAATAAAGAGCATTCAACATGTATTTTGAGTGTTTGCTAAAATATAACTACAAAAGGAAGGGGTTTCGCAAATTGTTTTTTTTTTTTTTTGTTAATAAAAAACATGAGTAGGAGTTTGCAGAATAGCACTGATCTGCTTTCAAACAAAAATACCCAAATACAAGTGACTCTTATGAACTAACCATCAACCCAGATTAATCAGATACCAAATTAAATGTCATTACATAATAATTGGATGAAAATGTTCTAAATACTGCTGTCCTTTTCCTCTTTCAGGTGATAACTAAGCACTGGAAAGTGGAAAGAGTCTCAAACCAATTCTTTGCACTGGCTTCCCTTTTTGACTGGGAACCACCATCGGGGGGTATAATAAACTGATCAGGCATAACATTATGACATTATAACATTATTACAGGTGAAGTAAATAACACTGATTATCTCTTCATCATGGCACCTGGTAGTGGGTGGGAAATATTAGCGGCAGGTGAAAATTTGTTCTCAAAGTTGATGTTAGAAGCAGGAAAAATGGGCGAACATAAGGATTTGCATAAGTTTGACAAGGACCAAATTGTGATGTCTAGACGACTGGATCAGAGCATCTCCAAAAATGCAGTTCTTGTGGGATGTTCCTGGTCTGTAGTGGTCAGTATCTATCAAAAGTGGTAAACTGATGACAGGGTCATGGGCAGCCAAGGCTTCCATATGTACGTCTGAACCAACAGACGAGTTACTGTAGCTCATATTGAAGAAGTTACTGCTATTGATGCTTGATGGGTCAGATGGGTCAGTTTTGGCAGAAAAAGGGGGACCAACACAATATTAGGCATATAGTCATAATGTTATACCTGATTGGTGTATTTACCATTAGAATCAGAATCAGAAAGGAATTTGTTTTGGCGACAGAATCTTCCAGTTGAACTTTTTTATTTTTAAACTGATAAATAAAATAAAAATAATAAATGAAATAATAAAAAAAAGAATAAAAAAAATGTTATTGCACATTTTTATAAAGAAAAATAAATGAGAATGATATATTTTAATTTTATTGCACAATGGGGAGAGCAATTAAGTGTTCATGAGGTAGATTTCCTAGAGGAAGAAACGTTTCTTGTGCCTGGCTGTCCTGGTGCTTGATGCTCTGTAGCGTCGGCCAGACAGCAAAAGTTCTGTTCATGATGGTGAGTGGGGGGAGTGCGTTTTTCTTTTTTTTTGTTTGTCCAGAATCCATGGTACACTTATTTTTGTGTTTTTTTACCTTTATGTTCATGTAGTTTGCATGCTTGGCCTCGTAATGGTGCCTGACATTACCACTCGTCACAATGACCGTAGTCTGATTACCGCATTAGCATATTTTGAGTCCACTCTTTATAAAAAGAACAGTATTCACTGTTAACCTTTCTATTCTTGGTACTATCAATTTTATTTTTGAGTGCAATATTAGCCTGCTGTTGTTGATTAGCTAAATGTCTTTTGACTAGCACAAGCTATTAAACTAGCCGTCTTTCAGTTGTTATGTTTGATACCATAGAAACTGATTCGCAAATTGTGTGACTTAAAAAAAAGAAAAGGAAAGCATGCAAAGTTTTACACTGATTGCAAAGAGAGTTTTACATACTCTGAGATTTTGCTCTCAGTCCGCAATAAGTTTGCGTATATCGTATATCACTGGTCTATGGCTCTATCAAAGATATTACCAATGGTATACTCTAACAAGGAACTGTAGGTCAACAGCATGGTCTATGCAACAGTATATTATAACTTTATTTCATATAAACATGTAAAACATGAAACTGACTAAGAAATATTCTATCTACCATAATCTATCTGTTGAGTTAGCACTCATCGTATCATATCATTTTGTACTTTCCATTTCTTACTTTCAAAATCGTCAGATCTCATCCATAAACATGTACAATATGCAGTGATTTTGCTGGGTGGATGTTTTTTCTTATTTCTCACAATTTTCTTTTTTCAATGACATATCAACTCAGTTTGGAGTGCTGCTCTAGCTAGGATGCCATGCTTTGAAAGCTAAATAGCAAACAAATGATGCTTTCCATTCTGCCTTTACCGGGTGTATAGCCAATCACTATCATTAAGGGATAAGCGGTGCTAAGCTCAGAGAAAGAAAACAAATGTGGCCAGATCAGTGTCTTTCTCTTTGGATGATGCACCTTTTTCATGAAGTACCTCGGCTTTATAACGCTCTGTGCACGGCTTGAACTTCTGACTGATGTAGACTGTTTCCTAGAATGAACTTTGTAGAGATATTTTTATGTTTATATTTCTTAACCATCGTTACCCCATGCATTGTTGTTCTGGACAACTGTTTGTCAAATAATATTTCGGTCTTTCAATCAAAGCTAATTAGAGCTGATAGCACATTTCTGAATACTCCTAAAAAAAGCATGCGTGGCATGTTTTATAGATGTATAGATCACGCAGACTACTACGCAAACCTTTATGGCTCCCTTTATTCACCTGATCGATTTCTCAAGGTTCTACAGGGATACACAATTTGACTGGAAGAATTGATTTTCATCCTCCTTAATGTCGTCAGTATTGACAAAAAAAATCATTGATGTCCAAGCTTGTTTGTATGTTATATGTATTCTGTGTGAGTCATCTGGTGTTTGGAAGTGGCTAGAAGGCTTCTCTCATGAATCACTTGGCAACTTTGCTGGAATAAGAACCTGTTGTATTCTGACATTTCCTCTAGGGATAGGAATACAGTAAGGTCTAAAAGTCTGAGGCTTGGGTTAACTCAAGATAGAGGAGTGCCAGCAGCAACAGGAAAACATATACCTAGCTGAGTTGCTATGCTCAGTGAATGATTGTATCCTAATAATTATGTTATACCTAAACGGGCAAGGTGATTTCAAAGAAATTTCTAAAAATCATTTTGTTTTGGAAAATACAGTAACACATTAGCAGTTAATAACAGGTACAGTACTATCTATACATTTTCTGACAAGGGAGAGTTGTAATAAACCAAATGAGGTATAAACATGAGGATCCATGTGGCAAAGTTTTATCGAATACAGTTTTTTCATATAAGTAAAAAATCTGGTCTTAAAACATCATTCAGACAGGAAGGATTCCAAAGTAAGCAAGGGATAGTGAAAGACTTAACAGTAATGAGAGAGAAGAAATGGACTGAGGTGTAAAGAGTACATGAAAATCATACTTGAATAAAAGTATAGAGACCTTACTGCAAAAATTACAAAGTCACCAATTCCAATATGACTTGAGTACAAGTCTCAAAGTTTACGATTTGAACAGTACTTGAGTACATATTGAACGTAGGCTCACAAGATGCCCTAGACCTCGACACCAAGACACATGTCACTAAAAAGCCAAAAACAGTTGATTTGTGAGGTTTTATTTCCTAAAATACTAATCAAATTGTACACCTCAACACTGTATTAAACAAGACAACAAGACAACAACTCTTCTACATGAAACAAACCAGAATTTTCTTTTTACATGCCAAAATGAAACAAGCAAGTTGGTCAATAAAAATGACAAAGAAGTAAAACAATCTGTATAGGTATCTTAAATTTACAAATAAAATGACAGAATCATGTCATAAATTAGGGTGGCACCATTAGATGCAAATTTTTCTTCATTTGGATTAGCTTCATTTGGCACAAAAAGACAAATCGCATTTAGTACCTTTAACACCCTGTAGTTGGCGACAAAATGTATTTGGTAACAGTCAATGTCAATTACAATATAGCAGAACACATACAGTAATAAAGTACCAAATATTAGATCATAAATGTAGTTGAGTAGAGAGATAAATTTGCTTACATCTTTGATATTCAGTAAAATTAGAAAATTAGGCAAAAAATTACTTTAGTTTAGTAACGAAGTACATTTAGTTAAATACGTTACACCACTGGCTGAGGTCTCAAACCACCAGGTTACAACCTAGGACCAGGCCATCAAAGAGCTGCTATTAGTTCAAAAAGACATTTTGAATAAATATCCATAGATATGGCATTGTATTATCTATTGTGAGATTTAAGGGCCACTATTCAAATTTGGGATAAATAAAAAAAAGACTTAACCCCAGGTCTTCTCACTAACACCCTTGTGGATAAATGAGCACAAATCTCCACAAATCTCCCAAATCTAGTGGAACATCATTCCAAAAAGAGTGGAGGTTATTATAACCAGAAATAAGGACTAAATCTGGAATGGGATGTTCAAAAATCAAATACGAATCTCACGGTTGGGTGTCCACAAACTTTTCTACAGAAGTCTTGTCTCAAAGTCATATAGAAGTCACCAGAACTTAGTTTCCTCTTAGAGTGAGCTCCAAGGCACTAAGCTATTGTTAGATACACGACAATGCTACGTAGCCTGCTATAAATAAAACCAAAACAAACAGCTAAAGTGCTAAAGTGAATCACGAATGGAGAGTTTCTGTGATTGCGCCTCTGAGGTTCAGGCCACAGTAGGAGGTAGCAGTGAGGGTTTGATTATCGTTCTCATTTCCAATTTCACAACCTTCCATTTCCTGTTCACTGTAAATCAGTTTTTTTCTGCACGAGCTGGAGGAATCATGCTTCATTGGGAACATGTAACTAAAACGAGTTAATCTGACAGTTTTTTAATCGCTCATCAAACGTTAAATGGTTTGTTCATTCAAGACAAAATCTCCTTATCTCCTTTTCTTTGAACCAGGCCATCTTTAGCGTATTGCTAAACCTCATTTATAGTCTTTAGTTTAAGGGAAACAAGACAAATTTATTAATGTAGAAAAAAGTTTGCTTGGATCATTCTTTACTGAATTAAGTTTCCAAAATGTCATTTCTGGAACAAATTGGCTCTGACAGCTTGGCTTCAAAATATTGAAATTAAAGGGTTTGTGATGATGAATTTATTCACTTGGTAGATTCACTTATCTAAAGAAAATTATGCTTGAGCAGATGAGGATCAAAGGTTTTGTTCAGGGGTCGAACAATGGCAGCTTAGACATGCTTTTCAACATGAGGTACAAAACCCAAAAAATCTAAATGGTCTGTAGGCAGTTGTTCTGAACCCATTTGAAATATGGAAACAAACATCACTGTGCAGATTATATGCTATTATTTAGTTTAATTATAGTTTGAAACAGAGATATGAATTTGGAATGGGATTTAGGCAGGAGAGAGTTTGTAGCCAGATATGAAACTTTAACCTTTTTTATAGGAGGAGACAGAAGTAGTCAACCTTTCTAGGATACGTCAAGCAGGGGGGGATTGGTTAACAATTTTGATTAACCTTACTTCATAGGTGAGTGAAATTTGTGAACTTTTTAATGAACTTTTCTGCAGGAGCATTCAGAACTTTCTCAGACTCTGAGTTGTAGTTTTTTTCACATGAATCTACATGCATTCCTGTAGACGCGTTGTTATATTTCAGTTTTGTATAGTATTGATGGTTTTTATAATTGTAAAGTGATAGTGGTGGTATTAAGAGGTTAATTAAGTAGGGTAAGTCCCCACTGAAGGCCCAGGTACTTACTTACTTACTTACTTACTTACTTTCTATCTATCTATCTATCTATCTATCTATCTATCTATCTATCTATCTATCTATCTATCTATCTATCTATCTATCTATCTATCTATCTTTTTAACAAAACATGTCTAGAAGAATCCAAAGAAAACAAATTCTTCTCTGCCAAGTTTGTTATTTTCAGATATCCAATGCTTTCGTGGGTGTTATCTCACAGAGACCATGCGTACTTCCAGTGAGTATAAATAGATTTCTATATATACCCTTTTTATTACTGTATGAAAATTGCAAAGGAATTGAAGAAAATGATTGAATTAATAAAAAAATATTATATGAAAAGAGAAGAAAAAAAACAGATTTTGTAAATGATATCTCCAACAGTGAATCTTTTTTGTGGGTACATTTCTTTTACATTTAACTTGCCGATATATTACATTTTAACTTAATATATGCGCAAGAAAATGTAATTTGGCAACACTTTCTATGAAAGTTATATCTATAATGAACTAATGACATGCAATAATATGTTTGTAAGTCATTATCGATTTTGCTCAAATTAATCATAAAAAATGCATTTCTTGCATCCAGGTTTTGGAATTAATTTTCTTTATTCTTTAGGCAATTTGGCTACTATCAAGTTATTGGCCAATCAGAACTTTTACTGGCCGAAAAAAAACAAAAATTAACCAGAATATCGCAGCTTATATATATACATATATTTATTATGAAATCTCTATTTTATATTATAGTATCTCCTTCCTTCCAATTTTATCCTCATCTTTGTGGTCCAGCCTTCATTAAACCTTAAATAAAAACTTTTAATTACATTAAAACAATTAACTTTTTTCTAAGTGCGACATTGATTGTTGTATAGCAATAGGTACTGTATGTCTAAGAAACCCAGATATGTGTAAACCCTAAGCAAAGGCTGTATTTATTGTATCATGATTTCTTATGATTTGAATATTTGCACTAGATATGCACAGGTTTAACTTACACATACTTCCCCAGCAACAGATGTGGGAAGTAACAAAGTACAAATACTTCATTACCGTACTTAAGTAGATTTTCCTGGTATTAGTACTTCACTATTTATTTTTTGGACAACTTTTTACTTTTACTCATTATATTTTTTTACACAAATATCTGTACTTTCTACTTCTTACATTTCCAAACCAGGCTTGTTACTTTAGTTTAAATCTATTTGGTGACATGATCAATATTTTTCTTTCAATTGTGCGCCATTTTCAGTCCATCAACCTTGACTTGTCATTGCGTGGTTTTCAACTTACCATTGGTGTATCATTTCCTGGCTGTCATGCACCACAACCATAGACTAGCCTGTGAAGCTAACAACATGATAACAGATGGCAACAAGAAGTTTGGCTAAAATGGATGAGACAGAGGGAGTCAGTGATGTAAATATGACTAAGAATAGACACATTCCTGGTCACCTGATCGTCATCTTTTCTCTCCTTGTGTTCTATATGGTGGATGTTCAGCCTGAATACATTCATTCGGTACTGTAATAAAATTTGAGATTCCTTTGTATTAATATACTTTATTAATATGGTGTGAGGTACAGTGTGACATGGAAACAGGTAGTAGTAATGTCTACTAAGTACATGTCAGAGCCCAAACCTCTTTACTTTAACTTGAGTGAAAGTGTAGGCAGTATCAAAACATGAGTATCTGTACATCTATTTGAGTGAAGGACGAGTGTAAATAATTTATAAATCATATACAACCTGCCAAATTGCCTAGTGATTTGACACCTGGTTTAGTTTCACCTGCATTTTGTAAATTAAGTATTAATTTTGACGCCTACTGGTAATTATAACATCTCTGCATTCAGCACGGTTAATACAGTGCTTTGTGCATAAGTAATGTACACAGTTTCATTGCCTGTGTCTAGTAATTTGATTAATTATCAAATGAGTTAGCTCTATTTCATACTCAGAAAACAATGGTTTAACAAAAAGGAAATGTTCTCTATCAACAGCTTGAATATAAAACTAACAAAACAAACTGACAGGAAATGTCTTTATCGTTCGAATTACAGTACACTCAGAACTGGAATTCAGTTCTTTTTGTGGAGTCATTTCGTTTGGCTCACCTCTCATACAAGAGTTCTTGACCAAGCTCCTAAATGGCTCATTTCCAAAAGAACATTCCGTGATATTTTGACCAGTGATTGTTCTTTTTTGTGAAAAGCATGCCTGGAAAAGTTGAATGAAGTCTTCTTGTAACTTCAAATTAATAAACAATCATTTATTTGCATAGTAGTAAGCTTCCCTGCAATTATGTTATTTGAACTCACTTATATGTGACCCACATATCTGTGTTAAAGAGATTCATTTTGTTTATGCTGATAACTGAACTTCTAATACATAATATCTTCTTTATACTCACAGCTAATAGACAAACACATGATTAGCATAATGAATAAATGAATGTGTAATCTCATGTAAATACTCCAATCTCCAATCTTTGTTCATTTAGAGTTCAAGGGTTTACAAAAATTATGCTGGCAGAGACATGGCTAACATGGTAGACATAGTTAATATAAACCCTTATATATATATATATATATATATATATATATATATATATATATATATATATATATATATATATATATATATATTATATTATTTATTTGAATGTTCCACTCATAGAACATGTGTTTGTTAAAAAATTCATTAGATTCAAGTTTATTTGTATGACTACAAATAATTTGTTTGAATTCAGAATTACAGAAGTCAGCATTTTGAAAAATCAGATCACTGTTACATTGGAAGTGATAGCTCAGTTAATGGACTCGTTGTACTTGTTGAACAGAAGGTTGTCAGTTTACATCCCAGCACCTCTGCCAAGCTGCTCTTGCTGGGCCCTTAAGGCTCTTAACCCTCAACTGTTCAGTTTAATAAGATAATTGTAAGTCGCTCTGGATAAGGGTGTCTTCTAAATGCTAAAAATGTAAAGTTAAAACACTGTCATTACAAGCTCCTTATATAAGATCATTAACAAGCAGTTTTGTTATGGGGCTGGGTTTCTATCCCAACACCAACCTTCCTCCTTTTGCAGCCAGTTTTGGGACCATCCATGGCGGAGTACTTTATCGACATTCCCACAACTGGGCACTCATTGGGGGTTAAGGGCTTTGCTTAAGGGCCAAAAGACGGTGGGCTTGTATAGCTGGCTTTTGAATCCACAACCCCCCAAAGTTTAATGCCTTAACCACTAGGCTACCACCTCCCCCACCGGTTGTTTGGGTGATAAATAAAACATAAAAACATCTCGCTTAAGCATTTAGCTTAAACATTTAGCATATTTGGTTTTGAAAGAAATCCATTTAGACAAAACAAACCTCTAAAACAAAGTAATAAGGTCTGCAGGCTTGTTTAGATTAAAAACTTTATTTCGGATTTCAAGGAAAGTGTCCAGCAGTCGCAGTAATAATGACTATTTAATAGGTTACTCAGAAGTTTGATTTGAAGCCAAGCCATGGCTGCTCTATTACTTCTGAAAGCCGCATAGCGTTAGTGGTCTTAAAGTAAGTAGAGATGTGGAGATTTCATCTGCAGGAGTATGACTGCTTCTAACTGCGTCTGACAGAACTGAAATGATTCTGACCTGCATCACCTGCTAGACAGCCTCAGGGGTCAAAACATTCACACAAATGGACGCCTTAGAACCTGTAGGTGCACACAAACACACACTTCCTGTAATACCCACAGGTCTGTGAGTGTCACTAATGACTTGATGGTCTCCGTCTACAAGTGAATGCTGACGCAAGTTCAGCATTCAGCTTCACCAGGGTGTTTGAGGTACACTTGGTTGGAAAAACACAATGTTTCCTTTAAAAACACCAAACATGCAGTGCTTCAGTAAATATTCAGACACATTCAGTTTTTCTTTTTTATGTTGCAACCTAATGCTGAAAATCTTTGAAATACACTATATGGATTCATATGTGCTTTTTTAATGCCTCATTATACATTGAGTCCCCATCTGAGACACTCTAAGACAAGTCAAGTCAAGAGTCAAGTCAAGAAGCTTTTATTGTCATTTCGACCATATATAGCTGATGCAGTACACTGTGAAATGAGACAACATTCCTCCTGAACCCAGGTGCTACATAAAACAACATAAAACAACAGTCACAGAACAGAAGAACACAGGGCCAAGAACTAAGATCCTCGCCACATAAAGTGCATGTGTACAACTGGTGCAAACAGTGCAAAAGACAACACAAGACAGTGCAGGACAATACACAAAATATAAAAATAAAAACAGCAATAGCAATAGCAATAGAAAAAAACTCCCTAATAGAGACATTCTGAGACTCCCCGGCAAACAGAGAAACTCTGAGACACTTTCAAAAAGAGACACTGCAACACTCCCTAACTGAGATAGTCTAAAACATTTCCCAACAGAGAATCTCTAATAAACTGCCCAGCAGAGTTATGCTGATATACCCCCCAACAGAGACACACTGAGACACCCTCCAATAAAGACACTTAAGCACGCCCCAACAGAGACAAAGACACTTCCCAACAAAGATATTCCCCAACAGAGACAGAGACCTGCTGAGGCACTCCCCACCAGAAATACACTGAAACACAGACACACTAAGACACTCCTGGAAAGAGATACTGATATATTTTCTAACAGAGACGATCCATGACATTTCCTATTAGACACCTACTGAGACACTCCCCAACAAAAACACTGTAAAATGATCCCCAACAAAAACCTGCTGAGACACAATACAGACACACTGAGATGCTCCCTATCAAAGACACAAAGAGACACTTCCCAACAGAGACACTATGAGATACTACTGAATATGGACACTAAGACGATCAAAGACATTTCCTAACAGAGATGATCCATGACATTTCCTATTAGACACCTACTGAGACACTCCCCGACAGACACAATCTAAGACATTCCCCAACAGGGACAGGATGGATGGATCCAAACACATGCAATCCAGCCTGCACAAGACTCAAGACTGGTATGTACTGTATAACCAAAGCAAGTCATGAAAATTGTTGTTCAACCATTAGCATTTAAAATGACAAAAAAGATACCAAAATGTTCTCAAGAAAAATAGACAAAATGATCTGGAATAGATGTGCAAAGCTGAAACTGAAGCCCAAAGTGGGTCTAGAATGTATGACAAATTTGATATAAGAAGAAAATAC
The DNA here is from genome assembly GCF_014805685.1 of Silurus meridionalis. Lineage (NCBI taxonomy): Eukaryota > Metazoa > Chordata > Actinopteri > Siluriformes > Siluridae > Silurus > Silurus meridionalis. Next base: position 20,707,275 of record NC_060893.1, on the reverse strand, counting down.
AAAAATTCCTGAATCTATCTATTTCAGTTCCTGGTAGTACCTCCATACATTGTGACATAATATGTTGGAATGTGAACTCATTCATTCTCAAACACAAGCACATTTTTCACCTAAAGTACATTCTTCATAATAAAGTCCACTGACTCACACTGTTTTTGTGTTCTGGGTTGTTTCTAGAAGGCCAGAAGGGGCAGCTATGTACTACTTTTAAATTAATTACTCAGTGTGTCATCCTGGTGTCTAAGGGCAGGCCTGCAGAAATAAGTTTAATGACCTTTTGCTATTGAACCTACTGTCCTTCATACGCATCCGCACACACTCGCGAACACACAAACGCATGCACGAATACACACGTTTTGAAAGGCGTCCCAGTGTGAAACAGAAGCAATGAGTCACTCCACCTCCTGAAGAGCTCCGTCTTTCTTCGAAACCTAATGAAAAGAAAAATGAAAGGGAGAAAAAGGAGGAGATAAAGGTGTGTCTGTTTTCCTTTTTGAGCAATATGACAGACTGAGATCATTAGTGTTGCTTTCTTTTTTGCTCGGCTGTGCAGGACAAACAAACCCTAATCAGATGTGGCCTGATGAGGAAGAAAAGGCGATTTCTAGGCAAAAGAAACAGATAAGGGAAAGCTTATAGGTGAGTCATCGTGGAAAGGCAAAATGATTGAGAAAGCTACAAGGAGAGAGAGAGAGAGAGAGAGAGAGAGAGAGAGACGATTGCAGGTTTAATGTAATATCATGGGGTCATAGTGTAAGCAGACGCAGACAGGCCTAACCTCATTGCTGACGTCAACTTCAAACTTTTAATGCTCGTCTCTGTATTTATGCTTTCCATACTATCTATCGCTATCTCTCTCCCTCTTTCTCTCCCTCTCTCTCTCTCCCTCTCTCTCTCTCTCTCTCTTTCTCTCCGTTACACTCCTCACAGTTTCTGCCTCTGTCTCCTGGGTAGAATGTGCATTTGTATAAACAAGTGAGGCATAAAATCGCTGCCTGTCTGAGATAAAATAGTGTGTACGTAAAAGAACAACAAGTGTGTGCGTGCATGTGTGTGTGTGTGTGCGCATGTGTCTGTGCGCACTCGCACATGTTGAATAATTGCTTTGCTGGTAAACACTTGCTGATTGTTTTTACTTTTTTTTTCCAAGGGAAAATCCAAGGTACGTGCCCCAGGCTCTGCAGCACAATTCTTCTCTTGCAAACACACACACACACACACACACACTCAGTGCACTCCCTGCAACTGAAGCACTGTAGATCCATAAGTCATGTAATTTTTATTTATTTATTTTTTAATCTTATTACTGCATGGTCAGTGAACTGAACAGCCGCAATACGCAGGAGTGACGTAAACATGACTTCAGCAATGACGTCCGCATTCGAAATGCTGTAGTGGAGACTGATGCACGAAGAAAGAAGAAGACGGAGAAGAAGAGGAAGGGTACCATAATTTCCACTTTACTGCAACATTAAAAATAAAAGAATTGGGAGTTGAGCAAAAAATTCATTTTTGCATCATGTAGATTTACATGAAATTTACATGTTCTGGTTGAGAAGAGGTTTTCTGTAGCTTTTCCTAGATATATTTGGGGAATTACATTATTTAATTTTAGCCCATGCATTTCACAAAAGACCTCTAAATACCAACATTATGATGCCTCATCAATAAAAACCATCAATATTATTGAGAAACACAGTATAACAGAGCGCAAACAGGAAGCTCATGCAGTGAGAATGAATGGCATTACTAAACAAGAAACCCGATTTAACAATTTAACACGTCTCCTTTCATTGTAGCCACAGCTGCACCACCCACATACATCATCTCTACCCTCGGCTCTGCCTCTGCCATGTCAATCTGTATTGTATGTGACTCTCAGGACACGTCTTTGTCTCCGTAGTGTTGTGAAACGTCATATTCACATAGCAGCAGTGGTGCTGAGAGAACACGCTCAAGAAACAGATTAGCAAAAAGAAATCGAACTACATACTAAATATTGTTAAATTATTGGTCACTTTTGGGTTAGGGTTAGGGTTAGGGTTAGGGTTAGGGTTGGAAGCATCTCAGAAAAACTTTAAGATCATGGAATATAATTAACTACATACACATGCTGACTGGCATGGAGGAGTTGGTGTTGGATCTTTGATTATCTCAAATGTTGATCTTACGAGTTGCTCAGTAGCTCCTGGTTCCACAACATCAACTGACTGTTTAAGACTGTAGAAAGGATGTTACTCATAATCACACATCATAGTAGTTCTCACTCTCCAGGGTTCTCCACCGTCACCCCCAAGCTGCTTATCATGGATAAACACACATCATTCTCTTTAATTCTTAAGTTCTGTTAAGCTGCTTTAAGACAGTGTCCATTGTGAAAAGCGTTAAAGAAAAAAGCTTGAACTTGAACGTATAACTTGTATAGCAGAAATCAGGGCACAGAGAGAGGGCAGAACCTTGTTTATTTATTTTAAATTCTCTGAAAGTGCTTCTCTGCAGCTGCCGGCAGGCCTGAGAACATTTCGTGTTTGTCTGCAGATGCAGACAAATAAGCGGCGTGTTAAAGTGACAGAGGGAAACAGATTTAAAGCTACTTAAAGGCTTGTACAGGTGTCAGCGTGGTGCTGCTCCGGCAAAGTGATTTCTTTCATGAAAAGAAAAAGAGAGGAAGAAGGAGGAGGGGTGCAGGGGGAAATCAGAAGCTTGCTTTCTTTTTTGGCTATGTAATTAATTTTACATGTGTGTGTGTGTGTGTGTGTGTGTGTGTGTGTGTGTGTGTGTGCAGTGCATTAGCAATCACCAGGCACTGCTTTCTGTCTTTCCAAACATCCGGTTATACACCTTGAATACAAATGCCTACATTATGTGCAACTCATACAGCCAACCGGAAGCACAGTGGCCTCTCAGACTAGTTGCTGTGACCATGCATTTAATGTGTGCATGTACGTGTGTGTGTGTGTGTGTGTGTGTGTGTGTGTGTGTGTGTGTGTGTGTGTGTGCCGGGAGCTAGCAGACATCATTATGAAAATCTGCACAGTCATACTGTGGCACACTGATGTGTTTTGCTTCATCCATTACCTCAGACATTCAGATTTTAATAATTCAATATGCAAACCCAGAAGCAATCAGGGAAGGTCCCTTTTGTTAATGAGGACTAACGATTAGTGTGTGAGTTTTATTCAATGTGCAGGATGCATTTTCCTCTAATCTCATTCTTGCTCTTGTCTCTAGCCATCACCCAGGATTAGTAGTGGTGGTAAACACAGACTTTTGCAGTAGCTGTTTGCAAGCAGCTTTGAGGCAACTTTTTCTTGCCTAGATATTAAACAGCTTTGGTTTTAGTTGTGCTGCATTTTTTTAGTTCTGTGACTGTTCTAGTTCTATGAGAATGTTTACATTATTATGAACAAAAGCATTGGATTTTTTTTTTTACTTTCAGAGTCACTGTGGCCATTCTTTTGTTCATATAAACAACTTAATGGTAACATAAGATGCTAATATAGACTGTATTCACAAAAGTACTGTGATACTGAATTTTCCCGCCATATGTGGTTCTTCCCCAAATTGTTAAGACAAATTTGGAGGCACACAACTCTATAAAATGTTCTAAACTGGGGTAGCATTAATGTTCCCTATACTTAAACTATGAGACCCAAACACAAAACTGATTGTAAGGTCGGGGTTCAAGCCCCATTATCACCAATCTGCCATTCTTGGACCATTGAGAAAGGGCCTCAAGTCCTCTGTGGTCTAGAGGTGCTGTATAATGGCTAGCCCCAGCTTCCTAACATCACTGGGATATGCGAAAAAATAATTTCACTGTGCTGTAATGTATATGTAAATGTAAAAGCACCTTTATAATAACTTTAAACAGTCTAAAAGTGAGGCCAAATCTACGAGAGGCAAATCCATAGGGCTGGTAAAATAATCTTTAGTACTGATGGACGATTGTTCTATCAATGGTGATGAAAATTAGGACAATGTTGGTTAAAACAGGATTATGTTTAAAAAAACAATAAAGTGCAAATTATAAACGGGCCTAGAATGCACCCCTGTGGAACACCTCAGTAGTTGATTTGGTCAGTTGTTTTCCTAAGGCTATAAAGCTTGCCAAATATCAGCAATGCAAACATCAGAGAGATATAAGATGAGTGTATTTTGGCTGTCAAACCTGGCATTAACGTTTAAATGGAAAGCCACCAGAATCAGAATAGATTATGTTTTACAAGAGAACAAAAAGAAGCCACCATTTGAAATAGTTTGAAAAGATTGCTTCTGATTCTGAAAGATAGCAGGAGGAATTCTACTCAAATTTCACAGAAAAGTGCCGAAAAGAAAAGCGCAAGGCTGATGGATGACTATTTTTTATTTATTTTTTTTAACAATGTGCATGGAACAGAATCAAAAATATGACAGGGACAGAAGAAAGCCAGGAATGACGCATTTGGCGTACTGATGATACGAATGAAGCTTCTACATGACCAGAAGCATGAATCAGTAGAGATAGCAGGTATAATAGATATTTTTGGAAACAACAAGAAAAGTTGGATTTAACTGAGTCAGGAAACTATAACACCCTCTAATCACTAAGCCAGTGTGTTGGGTGAAAGGGGGCAGAAGATAAGCACTCAGGGCATAAACATGGTAATTAACAGGATTTCCTTTTTTTTTCTCGCACTGCATTTACATTGAGAATAAGAATGTGGGTTAATTATAGTCTACAATATAATAATTTCTTTCTAAACTTTCAACTTGATGAGGTGGGTTATTATTGTCCTTTGATGCAACTATTTCCCCTATAAGTTCAGCTGTCCGGCATTAATACAACAATTATTACAACATCAGGACATTGTTTTCATTATTTTCTATACAAATGGAGATGCACATTTTTGTTGCCCCTTAAGATTTATATACCAGGTATAAGCAAGCTAAGTTTTGTTCATTATGCATTATGCATTAGCTAACTTATTATATATTGCTTGGAAACAATATACCTACAGTTTTTATATTATGGTGTTGATAGTTTGGGCTTTCTTTCTTTCTTTCTTTCTTTCTTTCTTTCTTTCTTTCTTTCTTTCTTTCTTTCTTTCTTTCTTTCACAGTATTTTATAGTGTCCCACAGCATATTACTTCTGTTGAAAAAGGAATTTGTGTACAGCATAAAACCTAAAAAAAAACTTTTGAGTTTAGTTTGTATTGGGATTGTTGAAAGATTTATGTTTCATAGGGTGGTCAATTTATCTCCAAATTCAAATGGAAAAATTTCCTATTGGATCCCTGCGATATTCTCATAACAACTGTGTATTTTTTTTTATCTGCAAGTCAATTAACAGTTTCCTATGGAAGTCCATTTCCACAAATTAATTGCGACTTTATTTCTCACAATTTTGACTGTATTTTTTGCGATTCTGACTTTATTTACGCCAATGTCAACTTTATTTCTGCCAATTTTGACTTTATTTTCTTGCAATTTTGACTTTAATTTTCACAATTTTGTTCTTTTTGTTCACACAAATCTGTTCAGGTATGACAGAGCAGTTTGTGAATCCATGCTTATATAATCCTTTATGAGTTTATACATTGTTTGACAGATTGTTTTACTGATTTTTTGCCTAAATTAATTAAGAATTGAAAAACGGCATAATCATTAGAAATAAAGTTGGAACTGCGATAAATATAATCAGAATTGCATGGAAAGTTTGAATTACTAGAAAAAAGTCCAAATTGGGATATTCCCCATAATCTTTCTATAGGATATTTTTTTTTTATGACAATTTTATAGGTTTTAATTCTCTTCCATCAAAAATTCTTTGTATAATTCCTGAAATGGGATTCTTCATGAAATGTTGTCCTAGGAATTTGTGTTTAAATGGGGGCCCTATCCATCTCCAGGTTGTAATGGATAACCTTGGAAGGTTAGTGGATTTTCCTATGGAGACAGAAATGCACAGAAGGTAACAAGATTCAAATTATCCCATTAATATTAGTCATTGTAGAGTACAATGCAATTGTGATAGAAAAGTATCTGTGAGAGTGAAAGGGAAAGTTTATAGGACTGTGGTGAGACCTGTGATGTTGTATGGATTAGAGACAGTGGCACTGAGTAAAAAACAGGAAGTGGAGCTGGAGGTAGCAGAGCTGAAGATGTTGAGGTTTTCGTTGGGAGTGATGAAGATGGACAGGATTAGAAATGAGTTTCATAGATTGACAGCACATGTAGGACGTTTTGAGGACAAAGTGACGGAGGCGCAATTGAGATGGTTTGGACATGTGCAGAAGAGGGACATGGGGTATATCAGTAGGAAAATGCTGAGGATGGAGCCACCAGGAAGGAGGAAAAGAGGAAGGCCAAAGAGGAGGTTTATTGATGTGGTGAGGAAGACATGCAGGTAGTTGGTTTGAAAGAGGCAGATGTAGAGGACAGGGGGTATGGAGACAGATGATCTGCTGTGGTGACCCCTAATGGAAGAAGCTGGAAGAAGAAGAAGAAGAGTAAGAAGAAGAAGTAGAGTACAATGCAATGTTTGAACATGCATGTCTAAAAAAAACTGTGATTTTCTTTGCAAGTTATTTATTTAGATCATTAATGAATTGTTATATAAGTTCACACACAGGGGTGTGTTCATATGTCAGTTGCACAGGAAAACAATTAATATTTCTAATCCACTGATTCCATCACACACCCATGACAAAGTGACAAAGAAACTTTGTGGATAGGCTGTCTGTGTGTGTGTGTGTGTGTGTGTGTGTGTGTGTGTGTGTGTGTGTGTGTGTGTGTGTGTGTTTGTGTACTCTTGCAGTAAAGGCACTGCCTGATCGTGCCACAGTAACAAGCAAAAATTTTAACCAGTGAGTCATCCAGTGTTCACTTCAACCTAGGTGGCTTATTGATGAACAAGAATCTTAGCCTGCAAGGCACAGGAGCTAAATCATTGATAAAATGATGGAATGAGTTATTGTTTGTGGTTTTGCATCTCTAATCAACATCAGATGAAGCTCCTGAATGGTCACTGAGGAGACAATAATTTTCTGAACAGTTGCTGGAAAAAGATGTTTGGGTCCCTTTTATACATAAAATCTATCCAAGCATCTGTATAATAAAAAAATAATTCTCCTTTTTCTTTCTAATATTTCTGACTCACCTTTCACTCACCAGTGCTGTAATACCAAGAAAGGGTAAAAATGTCAAAGTAGCTATTACTGTGTATTGAAAAAGTTCAAAAAGAAATCTACTGACTACAATCTACTGACGTGGAATATACAGAAACCGATTTTGCAGCTTACAATATTGATTTAGGGAATACAATACGACAGGGCATGCTTTTATAGAAAAATAATCCAAAGGTGATCTGTCTTTTTTTCTCTTGTATACGACAGCAGTGTTTCAACCATATACAATATACACTATATAGACACAGGTTTCTGGACACCTGACCATTATATTCCTATGTGCTTTTAAACATCCGATTGTACGTTTAGTCCCCAATTGCTGGTTAAATAACTTTTACTTTTCTGAGAAGATGAGTTCCTTTAGAAGTTTTTCTAGATGTTGGAGTGTGCTTTTGGAGCTTGGTGGTCATTACTAAAGTCAGTTTCTGAAGTAGGTGAGGTGAAGAGGCCTGGGGTGCAGTTAGTATTTCAATTAATTCCAAAGGTGTTCAATAGGGTTAGCCTCTCATGGAGTTTGCTTTGTGCACAGGGGCATTGTCATGTCAGAACAGAATTGGATTGTTTCCTAGTTCAAGTAAAGAGAAAATTTCATGATACTGGATCCAAAGACTTCTTATACAATTGTGTGGCAACTTTGTGGTAACAGTTTGGGGAAGAACCACATATGACTGGAAAAGTCCCAATAATTTTGTTCATATACTGTAGTGTATACAATTTATACCTACCGTACTTTCCGGACTATAAGCTGCTACTTTTTTCCCCACGTTTTGAACCCCGCGGCTTAAACAACGAAGTGGTTAATTTATGGATTTTTCCTGGGTTTTTCCAGGTTTAACTAATTCCAAGCCAAAAAAGTGAGTCCCATAACATTAAACCAATGAAATTGCCGAACGGGTTCAGGTGAACAAATGAAATTCTTTATATTAAATCAGATGCGCTCCCACTGAATCAGGCCACAGGGTGGATGGATGAGGTTCCTCTGACGTTTGACCTGCCGCTTACTCGGACTGTCTACAGGAAAAGCGAATCATTCGTCACGCTGAAAACAACCAGGCATGAAAAAACTATGTTCTGAGCTGCAGGGCATCGGGAGAAAAGCTTCACAGATGGTGATTTTTAAACGCACGACGATGCCAAAAGAAAAACTCTCGAGAGAAATAGTTGTGAAAGGAAGGAGGAAGACAGTGAACAATGACTTTCTTGGTAGGCTACTGTTTAGATACAAGCCGTGTAACAGACACTGTCTTTCGCTGTCTTACACTGCCACTGTGTAAATACACTTACACTGTGTAAAGTTCATTAGCTTTAATGTATGTATGTAAAATTCAGTGTGTGCGGCTTATATTTGGGTGCGCTTATTAGTCCGGAAATTATGGTATTTGTAATTAGAGTATATCTGATGTTGTTGAACATCTACGAAACATGTTAGTTCTTTTTATTACTTATATCATTCATTATAAACAAACAGATTTTTCCACTCGTTATTAGGTTACTAAGTTATTAAGACAAAGAAAAATGCAAATGTTACACAAATCAGATTTCAAAACTGGGGAAAGAACATTTATCTTTATTTATCATGCAAGTTCTAATGAAAGAAACAAAAAATAAATAATTAATGAATTGATTTAATTTGCACAAGGCCTATAACCTGCCACAACAGCTATTACACAATAAAATCAGAGTATTTGCACCATGATCTTAAAATTGCATAATAAAAGACACAGTGACAAGGCAATATTGAAATAGACTAGAAAAATGGCATAGCCAGGAGCAGATGAAATTACACCAAATTGCACCCTCTAGAAAAGATCAATTTAATAACATCGTGCTGCATTATCATGATTTTACAACCTGACTGTTTTACAATCTTCATTTCCCATTCAGCCAAATGCTAGACAGGCCAGACCATTATTTTAATATAGAGGATAATAAAATGTTTAAATAATGTAAATGCTTAGCATATTTCTATGATACTAAAGTACAGAGTGGACAATGGTCTGTATTTGTCAATAGACGGAAAAATATATTCATTGAATTCAAATCCATATATTAATTTCAAATAAATAAAGCAAGTGATTGCAGAGGGTAAAATAATTGAATCATAATTTCTTCACTAAAACTGCACTTATTGTTGGTTTCAGTTTAATTCAAGACTTACTTGAAATAAATGTTTTTTAAATTTTATTTCAGACATGTGGACTACTACAATCATAATTCAACAGTCATAATTCCATCTAAATAACAACCTGTCATTCATGTGTCCTCTTGCAGCTTATCAACAACCTCTACACAACATGTAAAAGGTTCATCATTGATGTTTAGTAGCATTGCTGTAGACTATCAAGACATTCCAATACTCGTAGAAAAAATGGTGTTCTTCAAAGATTCATTGTATTATATAGCATTTGTTAGCCTCCTAAAGGATGCACCAAATAATCAACCAACCATTATTCATTCTCCTATTTAAGTATCCATCAAACCCCAAGTATTTATCCATTCATTGATATATCCACAATTAGTTTTTCCACCTGAACATCTGTCCAGCCCACCCATCACTCTATTTAGCATCCATTATCTATCCACCATCTAGCATTCTTTCAGCCTCAATTCACACATCAAAGCATTGATCAATCCCTAATTCACCATCCATTCATGCATCCATTCACCCACCATGTAACATCAACCATTCTGTTTCACTTATCCATCTTGCATTATTTTGCCTACTCCAGCATCTGTCCATCAATCCACCATCTATCTATCTATCTATCTATCTATCTATCTATCTATCTATCTATCTAGCTAGCTAGCTAGCTAGCTAGCTAGCTAGCTATCTAGCTATCTCTCTCTCTCTCTCTCTCTCTCTCTCTCTCTCTCTCTCTCTATCTATCTGTCTATCTATGGACTGGGATTCAGGCAGGAAAGGGTTTGTAGCAAGATATGAAACTTTAACCTTTTTTATAGGAGGAGACAGAATTAGTCAACCTTTCTAGGATACGTCAAGCAGGGGGGGATTGGTTAACAATTTTGATCAACCTTACTTAATTAAGTGGGGTAAGTCCCCACTGAAGGCCCAGGTACTTACTGACTGACTGACTTACTTACTTACTTACTATCTATCTATCTATCTATCTATCTATCTATCTATCTATCTATCTATCTATCTATCTATCTATCTATCTATCTATCTATCTATCTATCTTTTCAACAAAACATGTCTAGAAGAATCCAAAGAAAACAAATTCTTCTCTGCCAAGTTTGTTATTTTCAGATATCCAATGCTTTCGTGGGTGTTATCTCACAGAGACCATGCGTACTTCCAGTGAGTATAAATAGATTTCTATATATACCCTTTTTATTACTGTATGAAAATTGCAAAGGAATTGAAGAAAATGAATAAATTAATAAGAAAATATGATATAAAAAAGGAAGAAAAAAACATTTTGTAACATTTTGTAATTGTAATTTTGTAATTGATATCTCCAACAGTAAATCTATTTAATTTGGCAACACTTTTTATGAATGTTATATCAATTTTGCTCAAATTAATCATAAAAAATGCATTTCTTGCATCCAGGTTTTGGAATTAACTTTCTTTATTCTTTAGGCAATTTGGCTACTACATTTTAAGTTATTGGCCAATCAGAACTTCTACTGGCCAAAAAAGAACAAATATTAACCAGAATATCACAGCGTATATATACATATATTTATTATGAAATCTCTATTTCATATTAAAGTATCTCCTTCCTTCCAATTTTGTTCTAATCTTTGTGGTCCTTAACAGCCTTCATTAAAACTTAAATGAAAACATGTAATTACATTAGAAAATTTACTTTTTTCTAAGTGCGACGTTATTTATTGCATAGTAATAGGTACTGTATGTCCAAGAAACCCAGATATGTGTAAACCCTAAGCAAAGGCTGTATTTAATGTATCATGATTTCTTATGATTTGAATATTTGCAATAGATATGCACAGGTTTAAATTAAACATACTTCCCCAGCAACAGAAAATACTTTGTTACTGTACTTAAGTAGATTTTCCTGGTATTAGTACTTCACTATTTATTTTTTGCACAACTTTTTACTTTTACTTTTTACTTTTACTTTACTTTTATATTTTCCACCATCTATCTATCTATCTATCTATCTATCTATCTATCTATCTATCTATCTATCTATCTATCTATCTATCTATCTATCTGTCTGTCTGTCTGTCTGTCTACAGTTTATCCACAAAGTTTTCACAGCGCTTCACTTTTTGTGTTACAGCTTTATACTAAAATGGATTAAATTCATCATTTTTCTCAAAATTCTACAAACAATAAAATAAAAAAAAATAAAATAAAATAAAAAAATAATCACATGTGCATAAGTATTCACAGCATTTTCCATGACACTCAAAATTGAGTTTAGGTGTTTCCACTGATCATCCTTGAGATGTTTCTACAACTTGATTGGAGTCCATCTATGGTAAATTCAGTTGATTGGAAAGGCACACACCTGTCTGTAGAGCAGGTTTTCATCAATGATGTCTATGTACATTGCTGCGTTTATCTTTCCCTCGATCCTGACTAGTTTTCCAGTTCCTACCGCTGAAAAACATCCCCACAGCATAATGCTGCCACCACCATGCTTCACTGTAGGGATGGTATTGGCCAGGTGATGAGTGGTGCCTTTTTTTTTTGTTTCCCACCTTCTGAGAGTCCTTCAGGTGTCTTTTGGCAAACTCCTTTTACTAAGGAGTGGCTTCTTCTGCCATACAGGCCTGATTGGTGGAGTGCAGAAGAGATGGTTGTTCTTTTAGAAAGTTCTGCTCTTTCCACAGAGAAATGCTGGAACTTATTCAGAGTGACCATCGGGTTCTTGGTCAACTCCATGACTAAGGCTCTTCTCCCCGTTTGCTCAGTTTGGCCAGGCAGCCCGCTTTAGGAAGTGTCCTGGTGGTTCCAAACTTCTTTCATTTACGGATGATGGAGGCCACTGTGCTTATTAAAACCTTCAATGCTGCAGAAATGTTTCTGTACCCCCCCAAGAGTGCCTCGATACAATCCTGTCTCTGAGGTCTACAGACAATTTCTTGTACTTGGCTTGGTTTGTGCTCTGACATGCACTGTTAGGATATAGACAGGTGTGTGCCTTTCCAAATCACTTTTTAGATGCAATGTATCTCTATCAATCATTTTATCTATCTGTCCGTCCGCCTGTCCACCCGCTCACCTATCTATCCTCTGTCCATAACCCTATAGCACTATAGCAGCATATATGATTGTAGCACATTTTTTGCCTGTGTCAATTTCCCTCTAAACTGCACAAGCAAGAATGTGAGTGGTCTTGTTTTCAAAAACCAAATAAAGAAAAAAAAAAAAACACACCCAAGCTGTGCTTTAGAAGAAAACAGCCATAGGGGCATGAGGATCTGCTCTGTGAGAAAATGGTTTTCATGCTCTCGGGCCATGTCTCTGAATTCACAGTTCCTGGATAGGGGTGAACATCAGAAGCGTTGAAAACAACAACAGCAACAACAATAGAACATTTAAGGTCACAACATGAAAGCAGAGCTTGCATCAGCTTTTCAGCTTCCACAAGCTTGTTATGATTGTTAAATAATCTCATTGCCATACATCTGGCTTCATGGTTTATACTGTTAGCTTATAAAAGGGAAGGAAATCAAAGGGTTTGTGCTTGATTGGGGTTGAAATTGCTGCATGAATAAAGCCTTTCCACAGTCATTAACATTCTCACAAAGAATCTTAACAGTAATTAAGGTCTGGACCACTAATGTGCAAGTCAAAGGCAATAGTGACAAAAAAGAAACTTGCTAAGAACTTTAGGAAGAAACTCTTTCTCTCCTAATCAACATCAAATAGGGTGATTATAGTAGGAAGTAATTATTCAACTGAGGCCCCACATCTCAATCCGGGGTACTAATTAAACACTTACACATCGAGTAGGAAAACACAAGTTTAACTAAAACTGTGGATTTATTGTACTAATTCTGAAAACTAGAATATATTACAGTTTTTCTCAGTTGTTTCTCTGAACAGGAATAAAATTTTTGAAACTACTTGTTCAACCTCCACATCATTTAGTCATTTGTGCTTATCATAAAAACATTTTTTGTTGCTTTGATCAAATTGCGAATGCTTTCTTACATTAATTTAATCAATTGTGTACAGGTGTCTGCTGTTTCCTATATTATCAGTTGTTTATGTCGTGTTGATTAAAATATATTATACTGGTTAAACCTGAATGGTTTTAACCCCCAAAACATCTCAGCATCAGTTCATTGCATAAATAATTGAATGCAAAATAGTTAAACCAGTCTATTAAACTTTTTTTTGTAAATGTGACTTTAATTGATGAATTGTGCAGATGAATCTTGGATGTCACTTACGAAGACGAGTGAACGGCATCAGATCAACCAATAATCAACTAGTTCTCTAAAACAGGTCAAAGGTGAATCTTGTGAACCTTTAATTGGAGACTGTATACATAAAGAGCAAAGCATAGAATTATACATTCTGAAAATGGATGAACAACTAAGCAACAAATGAAGACTTGTATAGTACAGTAAAAGTGTGAATCCTGTTCTGTCAAATATACAATCAAATAAATAAAATTTTTATAGATGCCAAACAGAAGAAAGTCAAATTTTGTGCATTTTCAGTCACTGTGATCCAAACCGTAGTTTATATCAAGAAATCCTGAAACTGTGCAGCGTCATACTGACAACACAATTAAAGATTTTGATGATTTTGGTGAACAATGACAAGAGGACTTTTCATTCAGATGGAAATGAGATGTTCATTGACACAAAGATTTTGAGAAGAGTACAGGCTTTTATAAGAAATCCAATGTATTGTGCTGTTTGTACAAATTGGTTTGAGAAATGCACTTTCTGGTTTGCAAATATTAAGGATGATTTGAGAAACGCTCCAAAGCAACTGAGAAAAACTGTATTAAAAGTATGGCTAATTAGCTACTCCTTGTTCACATACACTTTGACATTTTATGACATTTGTCACAAATATTTTTGCAACATTAGGCTGACGTTTAACTGTAAGCACATTTATGGCATTTGGCAGATGTACTTCTGTACATCTAACGTATAATTATCTCCATAAAACAACTGAGCAGTTTAGGGTTAATGATCTTGTTGCCCAACACAGTGGTAGTTTAGTGGTGCCGTGATGTGAACTTAATTTGAACCACTGAGCTGCGACTTCCTTCAGGCTAATAAATTAATAAATTAATAAATTAATAAATAAATAGATAGTTTTTTCCTGGCAGAATGAATAAATAGGTGAGGTGAATGGGTGGGTAAATAGATGAAAGAAAATGAAAATAATAAAATATAATAGTAGGTGACTTAAGTATGGATGGATGGATTAAATTGAACTGTTAAATTAAATAGTTTCTTAGAACCTATTTAGGTAAAACAGATGTGTATGTAAGTGTGTGTGTGCGGGTGTGTTTTACATTAAATAATAATGTATTTTTAAGATGTAATCTACTTAACGTAGACTTAAAAAACTTGCAGTCTACCACGTATTACATTCCTGAGAGAACTCAGATTATAACTATGTTTCAAAAATTCCAGTACAAATATGTGTACCATTACAACCTTAGTAGATAGACAGACAGACAGACAGACAGACAGACAGACAGACAGACAGACAGACAGGCAGACAGACAGATAAACAGACAAATATAAATATAAATAAATAGACTGACAGACAGACAGACAGACAAACAGAAAAATAACATGTCCAATTACTTCCTGTATCTCAAAAGTTCTTGCATTGTTTTTCACCTCTGTCTAAGCTTCACCCTTGCTGAATCTAAACTTTGTCTTCGTCACAAAACCAGACGTGTGTGTTGCATCAAGTACTATGTTATAAGTTAATATCCACACAGTGGTTGTTGAGAACATTGCTGTTGGGCTATTACAGCAAACTTGTTTCCGAAGGTCAAATATTCAATCCCCAGCACTGCCAAGGTGTTATTGTTGGGCCCTTGAGCAAGACACTTAACCCCATCTGCTCCAGTGGAGGCCGATCCTGTGCTTTAAACCCAACATTCCAAGAAACTGGGATCTCAAAAGAATATAATCTCACTCTTCTGTAACTCATATGTGACAATGTCTTATGCTTGGTATCTGTTTTGGTATAAATAATTGTATTTAATTCTTATCTTTGTATATTTTTCATTTATCTCTTATGTAAGGTATTGCAGTTGACAGAAAATAAAATCAGCAAAATGCCCGGTTCTCTTTCTGGTACTTTCCTCTGCCTCTGCCTTGTTTTGCCATATGCAGTTAAGCAGTCCATAACACATACAAAAAAAAATAAAAATGAAGCACTTTTACAATAATCCATTGTGAAACCTTCTTTTTATGTGTCAACTGGCAGCATCTACACTCAGGGGATACTTTTTCCCTTCAACTTTGTTCAGAAAGGATTACACAAGCTGCTGTTGCTTTCTTCTCCAAAGTATTGTTTTCAGAAAGTATGTCGAATGCAGTGTTAAATTGCTTTGCCCTACTTCCAACCAACACAACTACTTATTGACTTTTGGGTGGCATTTTAAGTTCATCAAACAACTAATTGAGGTCTTGGAATATCAGCATTCAGTGTTGGCAATAGGGTCCAGAAAAGTGTAGCTATAGCATGCTTGGAAAATGAAAATGGAAAAGAGGTCACCAGTTCGATGGCATAGTTTCACCTGCATATTTATTTAATTGCCTTGAGCATTTGCATATCACAATTCGAAGATGCATACCACTGTATGTGAACAGATTTGTATCAGAAATAGAAAAAAACTGACTACCACATGCTATTTACTATTCAGTATCATTTCTATAAATTCATCTATAAATGCTCCACACTATCGTTTTCAGTCTTTTTCCAAAAGTTGCTCATCCACACTGAAATGTAGGAAAATGCATACCTTCCTGTATGAAAATCCAGAGTAAGAACAGAAGTTTTTTGGATTGTATTTAATGTCAACAGTCTGTTACATTGACTCAGGACTACAGTTTGCTTTTGATCACCATCACTGCACACCTTAACATCGTTTATCTGTAATTAATGTACATTCTGTACCACCCAGATGAGGATGGGTTCCCTCTTGAGTCTAGTTTCTCTCAAGGTTCCTTCCATATGCCATCTCAGGGAGTTCTTCCTTGCCACAGTCGCCACCAGCTCACTCATCAGGGTCAAACATACACTTATAAAGAACATGTTCATTTTTTATCACCACATTATCTGTGTAAAGCTGCTTTGAGACAATGTTCATTGTTAAAAGTGCAAATAAAAATTAATTGAACTGTACAGTGCTTGAGCAAAATGTAAGCTGCAGACCTGTGTCATTTTTGCATGCCGTTTCTTTACGGCTCTTTAAAACGTCATGGCCGTGAAAAAAAAATGCGTTTTCAAATGTACCCACTTCGGAGAAAAAGGAAAAAGGTTTTCGTTGACTAAAAACGCTGTCTCAGTGTGGAGATGGCCTTTTCAGATGAAAGTGTAGTAGTCTGGACATGGCCAAAGGCGTAAAATGCCACAGTTGGGAACAACTGTGTTTAGCGATTGGTTTTTAGGAACAATGATTTGTTGTTGGAAAGAGTGGTGATCAGGAATTTGCTTTTGGAAACAATTTTGCTTAGTAAATGCATCTTTGGTAAATAATGTCAATCAGCAATTGACCTTTCTATACAGTGATTTTGGTGTTCAGTGATTGCCAACTAAGTGTAATGGTGATTAGTGATTTGGATTGTTGGGTACAATTGATTATTGGGAACAGTGATTTTGATGTTCAGTGATCAACAGTAATCTGATTTAATAGTAATTAGTCATTGGGAACGATGGTACCCAGTGATTGGCCACTCGGAAAAATGCGAATCAGTAATTAGATATTAAAAACAATGATTGTCATTTATAACATGAGGGTGATTCAAGCAAATGCTTTTTTTTTATATACATAAGCAGCAGCTGTGATGTATCAAGGTCCGCCACTATCATCTACTAAAATGGTCATCGATTTGCCCCTAGACTCTTTTTAAAATGACTATCCACATGAATAAACTTCTTCTTCTTCTTCTTCTTTCGGCTGCTCCCATTAGGGGTCGCCACAGCGGATCATCCTTCTCCATACCACCCTGTCCTCTACATCTGCCTCTTTCACACCAACTACCTGCATGTCTTCCCTCACCACATCCATGAACCTCCTCCTTGGCCTTCCTCTTTTCCTCCTACCTGGTGGCTCCATCCTCAGCATTCTTCTACCAATATAATTCATGTCCCTCCTTTGCACATGTCCAAACCATCTCAATCTCGCCTCCCTCACCTTGTCACCAAAACATCCTACATGCACTGTCCCTCTAATAAACTCATTTCTAATCTTGTCCATCCTAGTCACTCCCAACGAAAACCTTAACATCTTCAGCTCTGCTACCTCCAGTTCCATCTCCTGTCTTTTACTCAGTGCCACTGTCTCTAATCCATACAACATCGCAGGTCTCACCACAGCCCTATAAACTTTCCCTGTCATTCTTGCAAATCCCCTTCTATCACAAATCACTCCTGTCACTCTTCTCCACCCACTCCACCCTGCCTGCACTCTTTTCTTTACTTCTCTAACACACTTTCCATTACTTTGCACTGTTGACCCCAGGTACCTGAACTTCTCCACCTTTTCCAGCTTCCTCATACAATACCACAACTCCTCTCTTGGCACTCTGTCGTATGCTTTCTCTAAATCCACAAATACACAATGTAATTCCTTCTGTCCTTCTCTATACTTCTCCATCAACATCCTCAAAGCAAATAAGGCATCTGTGGTGCTCTTCCTCGGCATGAAACCATACTGTTGCTCA
Organism: Silurus meridionalis; assembly: GCF_014805685.1. Taxonomy (NCBI): domain Eukaryota; kingdom Metazoa; phylum Chordata; class Actinopteri; order Siluriformes; family Siluridae; genus Silurus; species Silurus meridionalis. The sequence goes on along the minus strand of NC_060893.1, from coordinate 20,689,230 downwards.
CAGATGGTCACCTCTTCTCTCAGCCTGGCTTACACTACTCTTTCCCATAACTTCATGGTGTGACTGATCAACTTAATTCCCCTGTAGTTACTGCAAGACTGCACATCTCCTTTATGCTTAAAGATCGGTACCAGCACACTTCTTCTCCATTCCTCAGGCATCTTCTCACCTTCCAAAATCCTGTTAAACAATCTGGTCAAAAACTCCACTGCCATCTCTCCTAAACATCTCACGCTTCTACCGGTATGTCATCTGGTCCAACCGACTTTCCACTCTTCATCCTCTTAATCGCTGCTCTCACTTCCTCCTTACTAATCCTATCTACATCCTGCTTCACCAACTCCACATCGTCCAACCTTCTCTCTCTCTGATTTTCCTCATTCATCAGCTGCTCAAAATACTCCCTCCACCTTCTCAACACACTCTCCTCACTAGTCAACACATTTCCCTCTCCATCCTTTACTGCTCTAACTTGCAGTACATCCTTCCCAGCTCGGTCCCTCTGCCTGGCCAATCGGTATAAATCCTTTTCTCCTTCCTTAGTGTCCAACCTCTCATACAGCTCCTCATATGCCTTTTCCTTGGCTTTCGCCACATCCCTCTTTACCTGCTGCCGCATCTCCTTGTACTCCTGCCTACTTTTCTCATCACTCTGTCTATCCCACTTCTGTTTTGCCAACCTCTTTCTCCTTATGCTCTCCTGCACTTCCTCATTCCACCACCACGTCTCCTTGTCTTGCTTTCTATTTCCAGATGTCACACCAAGTACTTTTCTAGCTGCCTCCCTCATCACTCCTGCAGTAGTTGCCCAATCATCCAACACCTCTTCAACACCACCGAGCCTCTGTCTGACCTCTTCCCTGAACCTCACACTACACTCTTCCTCCTTCAGTTTCCACCATCTTATTCTTCTTTCAGTCCTCACTCTCCTCCTCTTCTTCTTCGCCTCCAAAACCATCCTACAGACCACCATCCGATGCTGTCTAGCTACACTGTCCCCTGCCAACACCTTACAGTCTCCAATCTCCTTCAGGTTGCATCTCCTGCATAGCACATAGTCCACCTGTGTGCACCTTCCTCCACTCTTATCGTCACCCTATGATCCTCCTTCTTCTTAAAATAAGTGTTCACCACTGCCATTTCCATCCTTTTAGCAAAATCTACCACCATCTGCCCTTCCACATTCCTCTCCTTAAAACCATACCTACCCATCACCTCCTCATCACCTCTGTTCCTTCACCTACATGCCCATTAAAGTCTGCCCCAATCACCAATCGTTCTTTCCTAGGTACACCATCTACCACTTCATCTAATTCACTCCAGAATTTTTCCTTCTCCTCCATCTCACAGCCAACTTGTGGAGCATAGGCACTGATGACATTTATCATCATCCCTTCAACTTCCACCTTCACGATCATCACCCTATCAGAAACTCTCTTTACCTCCACTACACTTTTACTGTACTCTTCCTTCAGAATCACCCCTACACCATTTCTCTTTCCATCCACACCATGATAAAACAGTTTAAATCCACCTCCAATGTTCCTGGCCTTACTCCCTTTCCACTTGGTCTCCTGAACACACAGCATATCTACCTTTCTCCTCTCCATCATATCAGCTATCTCTCTCCCTTTACCTGTCATAGTACCAACATATAAAGTACCAACCCGAACCTCCACTCTCCTACACTGCTCCTTTCCCTGCCGTCTCTGTAGATGTCTTTTTCCTCTCCTTCTCCTCCTTCGGCCAACAGTAGCCCAATTTCCACTGGTACCCTGTCGGCTAACGATACCTGTGGCGGTCGTTGTTAACCCGGGCCTCGACCGATCCGGTATGAAATTCTCATTTGTGATCCGCATATTTGATTTAGCACATGTTTTTACGCTGGATGCCCATCCTAACGCAACCCTCCGCATTTACCCGGGCTTGGGACCAGCACTAAGAGTGCACTGGCTCGTGCATCCATAATGGCTGGGTTCCACATGGATAAACTATAAAAGTAAAACTATGCACATGGATTACTAACAATTCATTTAGCAAAATATTGAAAAAAAAATCTCTTTTCAAACATTGATACAAAAGAAATCCATATTCCCTGTCATGTCATTGCTTTATCACTAGTGGGAACATTATCTATGATTAATGTGATTCGATAAGTGGCATATCTTTTGTATACTCATTACTATAAACACACTAAAATATTTATCTGCTATTAGCATGACATCAAATAAACACTGGGAATTGATAACTCTGTTTATAAGAAATTATTCTTGTAAAATGACATGAAAAGTGGTTTCAAATATGCTAATGAGATATTAAGTGTGCAGGCTGATTCCTCAAGTTTAATTAGATGCTTATGAAAAGGTCAGGAGTGTGTTGCGTTGCGACCGGCTGCCTCTGACTTAATCGGTTAAGACATATATGGGTATCATATATGGGTGTCTTTAAACAGCCTCCTGCCATTTCTGAGTTTTTTCCTTCCAATTCCTTTCTTTTTGTCATTTTTTCCTTCATTATGATCTTGACCTCCCTCCAACCCCGCTCTCACACACACACACACACACACACAAACACACAAACACACAAACACACATACACGATTCAAACACATTAACCTTCATTCATGTGACAGATGCTTTTATCCAAATTGACGTTCATACACATTGAGCCAGAATTGAATCCAAACACAGAGTTGTTCAAGGAGATGAGAGTGCTCTGACATTTCTGACATCAAGATATTTAAAGGGACAAGTGCTAAACAAACACTCAAACAACTCAAACATGAAAGGAGCAGTCACTAGCATCCAAATAACTACCAAAATTGCTGGATTACTAGTAAATAAAGATTTGCAGGAGAGTTTAATTTCTGTATAGAAAGCACACGAACTGTAAATCTAGACTTTCTTGAAAGTTGTGTAGAGATTTATTGACTGTTTGGAACCATCAGAGGTGGAAAGAGTAATAAAACATTCTACTCAAGTAAAAGTACTGTTACATCAATAACATTTTATTTCAAGTAAATTACAAGAAAAGTTACTGCTCTAGAAATCTATTGAAGCAAATAAAGGTAAGAATTTTAAATTTACGCAGTGTTTAAAATTGACAGAGTAACTTTTTTCTAAAACCAGGAAGAGGGTGGGGGGGTTGGTGGGCGTCGGCAGGTAAATAAGCAAATTTAAGTGCATTAACAAAAATTAAATAAATAAAGGAAAAATACTACAGTCTATGAGTCTTTTGTGAGTTTGGCATTTTTGCAGCAAAAAAACTCATGGTATAATGTAATTTATGATAATGAGAGAAATCACAAAGGCAGATCAAGAATTCAATCGGTGATCGTACACAATAAACAACTCCGACGTTTTCCGTGGTGACAAATCAAAACGGTTTGATTGGACACTGAATTTCCAACAAAAGTATGTGATTGGTTATACAGTAATGCTCCAATCTAATGCAACAACAGCAGATCTACTCTAAAATATAACACTTTTTATTAATTTCATGACACTTAAATCTTGACACTGGTAAAAGAGCTGAATTCATTGTGCATTGACAATTTTTTCCCTCAAGTCCCCGTTAATTTCCAACCCTAGTGCTACTAACATTTACAACGCAACAGTACAACAATTATAAAAGCTAAAGATATAAACATTTTTAACCGACCTCAACCTACTTGCACAGGATTGATGTTGAGTTTTTACTGTATAAGCTGCATGTTCAGTCACCATGGGCAAAAATCTAGTACTGGACCTTTCTCTTTATCGTCACTCATTTCTGCACAACCTCAATTTGCACTATTATGACACCTTAACTCTGGACTGTCACGTCAACTGTGGACTTGAACAGCACAGTGTCACTTTATACCACATCATACTGCACAAGAACAATCACACTAAATCACTTTAATTTGTACTTCCAATATCTGCCCTACTCATTCATGTATTTACATATATTGTTGTATATTTTCTATAGTTCATACTTTTTCTTATACTTTTTTTATCCTTAAATTCTATTCCTTTTTTATGCTTAAATGTTGAACAGTCGTATAAAGCATTTCACTGCATGTCGTACTCTGTATGTATGTGTATGTGACAAATAACATTTGATTGGTTTGAAAATACCGTACACTGCATAATAAAGCTGTTGGCTTTCCTGCATTTGAATCCAAAGTGGTAGCTTAAATAACGTCAGGTTTTTTTTTTATAAAAATGTAAGGACATTTCGCATTTGGTGTCAATGGAAACAATGTTAATCACTAATTCATTTTTTGGGAACAATGGTAGCAAGGTTGCTGGAAGTAATAGTGACAAGTAATTTGTCATTGGAAATATTAATTTAATGATTAGCTGTTGGGAAAAAATAGAGGTAAGAGGTTGGTTAATGGAAGCAATAATGATAAGTAATTTGTCATTGGAAACAATTGTCAAGTCAAGTCAAGTTTATTTCTATAGCGCTTTTCACAACAGACATTGTCTCAAAGCAGCTTTACAGAAATCAACAGTCAAGGTGAACGGTGTGTATTTATCCCTGATGAGCAGCCATGGTGACTGTGGCAAGGAAAAACTCCCTTATATGTTATGAGGAAGAAACCTTGAGAGGAACCAGACTCAAAAGGGGAACCTATCCTCATTTAGGTGACATCAAGAGTTTGATCATAATTGTGATCAGCAAATAGTCCTTGGGAACAGTGTTGATGAGTTGTTGCTATCAGTTTTGACCAGTAAGTTGTTGTGCTCATGATGATCCACACAACATCCAATCTATGCTACTTATCAGAGAATACTTGCAATAGAATCCAAATCATGTATAAAATATGCACATACATTTGGTTGTAAGGGCATTTGAAGAGCAAACTATGTGGTGTGCTTCATCTTACTAGGTTTTCCACTATTAGATCTTTAGGACAGATCATTTGTGCTTTCTGGCTTTTCAGAAATGTCAAGTTTTCTCTTCAAAAATGGATCAAATGGGTGATGTGTCATTAATATGAGGATGAATCACATATTTGTATGTGTTTCACACTCTCTGGATTCCTCTACAAATAATGTATTAAATTGTTATTGAAGTTGGACTATAAAGCTTTATTTAGTTTTGAGTCACACATATGAATTGAAATGTGTAAATTGTCAGCGTAATTGAACAAAAAGCATTCAAGGTGTGGTTATTAAAAAAGAATAGCTTTGGGAACATTAACTATGCTTCATGTTGACCACATCCCATTACTCTCAGTTGACTGTTTTCCTATAATAACATACCCCAGAGTGTTTTATTCCTAAATGAATGAATGCTTTCCATTTTCTTGAAAATGTTACACTATTTAAAAATTGTAGCAGGTTCTAAGTGCTGAGTACTACATTTTGTGAACTTGGATCACTCTCTGAAAGAGAAACACTATATTATAAGTGGTCTACGTAAAGCCTTTACTGGTTGCATATCAAATGATACAATTATTACCCTTGGGTCCAGATCATATAAAAGGTGAAATTCCATTGGGGGCTCTAAAAAAAAAATCGTGAGAAATGCACCAAGCTACATTTATAGAGAATTAATTAAATTTCTGCAGTTTAACCATCTGGAGAAATACTAAAAGGTTTTTTTTTGTGTAAAGGTGCACACTGTGCGATTTTGGCCCTAAATTGGTCGTCCTAGACAAATGTTGAAAATCCTAAAAGATTGCTATAATCCTAGGCTAAAATCTGTAGTCTTTGATTGATGGTTTGACATGTTCACTGACAGCAATTAATAACTATTTAACTAATTAATTAATAATTATTTTTCTCCAATAAAATTCTGGCAGGGTCAGAAGATTTCAGACTTTTGCCTGCATTGCAACTTCTCCTACGACGACTGTCAAACCAAGAACCAATAGGAGCGCAGAACCCGATGACGCGATCAGCACGACAACTTCAAACCACTACAGGGAAAATGTCGAAACGAGTCAGGTGTACAGTACTGCAAGAAGAGAAATTTATTGAGTTATGGAGGAAAAGGAGTTTTTGTATGATGTTTTTATTATCAAAGCATGTCATGAACAAAATGAATGCTACAGATTGTTTAGTGTTGTGTAGTTTGACATAATGACAACTGAGATCCTACAGTGTAACATGGGGATCGTGTCCGTAAAGTCTGACAAGCAACATGCGCAAAGGACTGGTCAAAATTGCACGCCGTATAATTAATCAGTTTTCTTCTTTCTAAGAAAAAGAATTAAAGACACATGGTTTTACAGTAGGTTCTGAACTGCCAAATAAGGTTCCGCTCAAACAAATGATGTATTTGTATCCGGTGATTGAAAATTACCACCTTTAGAATGAAACCATGACGCCATGTGGGTATTTCCCATGTGAACAGTGGTGGGACAGTAGTTTTTATGTTTTAAATCAGAAAGTAGAGGGTTCATGCTGTGCCATTAAGCAAGGCATTGCTCTTGGTGCTGTATCATGACATGAATCACCTGTGTATTTGAGAAAAGTGGATTCCATGGTGCTGAATATGGCTTTGTCAATCTTTCTTTCTCGCCCATAAGCCTAATTTTGTTTATTGTTCAATCCGCACTCAAATCAGTGACTGTTGACGCTCACCTCGGTTGACAGTTCATTTCTAGCAATTAAATTATTATTATTTCGACCTTGTTTGATTGGACAGACACGTGGCCTATTGTTTGCTTCAGTGTGCGTCAGCGGTTCATTGGCATGACGCTTGCCTTCTGTGCCATGCCTCCTTAACAAAATATTTGATTATGGAGGCAATCAGCAAATAGCAACACATTACACATATGCCATACTTTTAACATGTGAATATGGCAGCAGTTTGGAATGAAGAGACACACTGTGTCTTCAGACATATTCAAATTATTAGAGAGTATGTCTTATTGTAGAAAGCCAGAAATATTTATGGTTTTTTTATCGAATCCATTTCACTCATTGCCTCACAGTTTTTCTCTTGCTCAGATGAATGCCCATTATACTCTTTCAACTATTCAAACAGCTCTTCTTTAACTATAAAGCTTCATAAAAGACACAGATACAGAAGTAGGACAAATACTGCTCATGCTCTTATCTTTCTGTAACTAAACGTGTTTCTATGATGTGTCGGTCCTGCACGAAGAAGAAGAAGAAGTAATTCATTCTCTATAGTAAGTAACAATTATGCATGATAAGCTTTTTTTCTTTCTTTCAAAACAGAGAAGATTACAAGGGATTTCACAAAGGATTAAACCCACCTGCCTAATATTGTCTGGTCCATGTAAGGTGTGCTGTGGAATCTTGCAGCATGATGTTAGCAGCAGATCCTTTAAGTCCTGATGGTTTCAGATTTCATTCAGTTTAAGAGCTGGAGAATTTAAAAGTCAACACCTTAAACTCTTTGACCTGATCCTTAAACCATTCCTGGACAATTTATGTAGTTTTGCAAGTGAAGCCTTGCTCAAGGGTCCAACAATGGTACATTGGTGGTGGTGGCATTTGAATTTGTGACCTTCAGATCCAAGTGCCCAACGCATTAACCACTGAGCTACCACCTTCCCTCCACCTCTGTTTATTGCTCCATGATCCAATTCGGGTGCTTATGTGCCCATTGTAGGTAGACAGGTCTTAGCATGGGCACTTTGACTACTTTGACCACTTTGACCCAGCATTCTCTTTAACCAATTTGTGCTCCATGGCTCTACTGTGGGATTTAACCAGATGGGCTACCTGTAGTTCCCCATACTCGTTAGAAAGCTATGAGCGCCATTAATCCTGTCACTGGTTCATGGGTTGTCTTTCCGCAGGTACTCACCACAGCATGCCAGAAGGATCCCCACAATACCTGCCAGTTTGGAGGTGCCCTGACACAGTTGTCTAGCCATCACACAGGCATACGTGGTGGTACCAAAAAGTTTCAAGACTTGCTCTGTTTACGAGAAGGTACTTTATTTATCTACATTTACACACTATCAACTTCAACAGTCTCCTTACACTGCAGTACAGTGCTCTCAGCGTTCCTGCCACTTCTGAAATATGTCCTGCAAGTATTCTTTTTTAAGCGTGTCAAGCACCTTCTGCAAATCACGCTGGATCTCCACAACGATGTCAACACAGCGACCTTTGAGCTGGATCTCACATGTGAGGAGGTCAAAATAGCACCAGTTGCACATCTACTGATGTACACAGGACAACATCTTTTGGCACACTGACTTATGAAGTTCAGTACTACCTGTGACTGTGCGTGCGGCCTTGTGCTGCCATCTGTTGGTGTGCTACAAAACTAGTCTCGAAACATTTTAGAAAACCGTCTTGTACATCGGAGTTGCTCAGAAACATACACTTGTCTGTTCTTCCTTCTGCAAACACAATGAGTTTGAAAACTGATTGTTCACTTGTTTTCTAATAAACCCCACATGTCAAAAGCGTAATAAAAAATATTTTTATCTCTTTAATATTATGGTGATTGGTGTTTGCAATACATAAAGCAATGATAATTCTATTATAAATAATCTATTGAAAGGCAGCTAAGAAAAAAGCAGGACTCACCACCAAATATCCTTATAAAAGCATACATGTGGACTATTTTCTAATAATAAGCATTTATTTTCAGCCAAAAGCATTCCCTTTTTACTTTTAATACTATTTTTATAAGCTTTATCACCACCCTACAGGATTTGAACACAATAATTAAGTAGAAAGGCGAAGTGCTTTTATAAGAACTTGACTTGCTCTTTCCGTCCATCCCACATACATATTTGAATTAAGTGATCCATCAGTGCAGCTTTGTTCGATTGACAAGTAAGATTGGCAGATTTGGAGGCATATAAAAAGAGCATATTTTTATAAACGTGACTGCGCTTGTCTTTATCCAAAACGTATTTCAACATCCAGACCACTATTTTCCTGTAAACACTTTTGTCTTTAGCTCTGAGTAAGAAAAAATGGTGTGTGTGTTCACTTTCATTGTGCTTCCACCCTCTTTTCTCCTTGTCTCCTCGTCTCCTCGTTTCCGCTCCTATTGGCCAGGGCCGCTCTGACGCATTAATGCCAGCGACAGTAATTGACGCTAAATGTCACTCTGGGTTGTTGATTCCCACTGAGGGGGCGGAGGGCTGGCAAAAGATTGACAAGGAGGATTTTGTGAATGAGCAAGACGAGGCGCACGTAATTTTTTTAGGCTCCCTGGCGTGTGTTAGTTGTCTTCGCCGAGATGAATTTAGAACCCTTTAAAACACGATAAGTGGGTGATAATATTGTTCTGTGGCTTACCAGTCATTCATCAAGGAATGGATTTGTATAAGGTGGAGGAGTTGTAGAAAACATACCAGGGCAGAGAAATATGTTAAAAATAACACGCAAGTTTATTTTTCCTGTTTTCTTTTTTTCAATACCATCAGGATCCGTGTATATCATTAACAAACAGCGTGAACTAATCACAGAACATCTCAGATATTTGCTACGGTTGAGCAGTGATGACCAGTGTTTCCCTCCCATTTTTTCTTCTGTCTTTAGTTGTTTTGTTTTGCTTTATTTAATAGAAATTTATGTCCCCCTCTCTTTTCAAAACCTCTAATGACTATTTATGAGATCGACTTTATTTAATCGTGTTGCACCAGAACTAATTTGGCTGCTAAATAACCCGAAAAAGGCGAGAACATTTGGTAAGTAGCGAGTCTTTGTTCCCATATTTTGGCTGGTGAGGGTCATAATTTGTACAAGTAAGGTGCATTTTTAGTAATAGATAGTTATCTGCCAGAGGACCAGCATCGGGAGGCATTCATGACACGATTACACGATTACTGGGCGGCGCTAAAAATAAGATCGGCGCCACTGTCATAGTGGGCGCAGATGGCACCCGGCTGCCCGTATGTGTATGTGAGAAAGTGCTTGATGAGTAACAAGTAAGGGGCATCGCAACCTTATATTTAATTAGCGTAGACTTTATATAGTCGGCAGAGGCACTAAAAGTAGGTCCCAGCTGTGCACTATTTTTGAGCAGCAACCAAGAGGCTAATTTGTCACTTTGTTACATTACTCCGGCTCTCTTGCAAGGAATCATGGGTCAGTGAAAGGAAGCTTGACATCACAGTGTGAGTTAATTTCCTCTTGTATTAAAAGCAGCAGAAACAACTCAGATGGCAGAAGGGATTGGTTAGACACATGCTGAGGAAGCATCATTTATGCATAAATTCGGCCTTTTCAAAACATTCTACTTTTAAACCGCGCGATTTTATCTGCTACTTTGTAATGGATGTTTCATTAACAGGCAGGTATATTGTATAATGTCTCATTGTTATACTGTACATAATATTACTTTCGATGTAGAAAAAGATACGTATTAGTCATGAATACGCACTATTATAAGCCTCAGATAACAGATTGAACATAATCCAGATACAGACATAATAAAGAAACAATATGTCATTCATTTTTTAGGAGGACAAAGCTTAGTTTATCTGTGATTTCGAAGCCAAACTAAACCACATACACTGCACCATGCAGTAAAATGCTGTTATTCAGTGGTCTGTCTCATAAAATAAGGTTTTATTACCACTTTATCTTTGTAAAGTTGCTCTGAGACAAAGTTGTTAAAAACGCTATACAAATAAAAATAAATTGAACTGCATTGAAAATAAAAATACAACTTTTAATTGATAAGTGAGAATCATAAGATAGGAGGTGGTAGTTTAGTGGTAAGGTGCTCTATATTGCCAAATGTTTGCAGACACCTGTAATAAGTATGGTATGTTTTTTTTTAGCATCACATTCAACATTTAGTACCAATATGCTTCCATAATAATTCCTTCAACTATTGGGAAGATGTTCCACTAGATTTTAGAGTGCACTTATGGAGACATCCTCATTGAGCTTGCTTTGTGCACAGGGGCATTGCAATGCTGGAACAAGTTTGGGTTTCTAAGTTCAAGTGAATATAAAATGTTATTATACCACATCCAAAGATGTCCTGTACAATTGTGTCTCCGGCTTTGTGGTAACAGTTTGGAGAAGAACCACATATGGCAGGAAAGGTCCGGTGTCCCAATACTTTTGCCCAAATAGTGTCACTTATTGGTTAGTGGTTGGACTTTGGGTCAGCTATACCAAGCTGCTCCTTTTGATTCCCTGAGCAAGACCCTTAACCCAATTGCTGCTCCGGTGTATGAATAAGATAAATGTAAGTTGCTTTGGATAAGAGTGTCTTCCAAATACCATATGCATAAATAAAGAGCAGAATATAAACAAAAATGTACAAATAAATAAATAAATAAATAAATAACTCTATCCAGATGTAGGGCATCTGGATGAACTTTGCAGATCCAAAGAGATCCAGATTGATCTATATCCAAATCAAGTAATTCAATATAATTAGTATATCTGAAGTAAGTAATTAATGTGTGAAAATGTGTGAAAGCATATGTCTGTTGACTAGGGGCAATGACTTCATGTTTGGAGGTCATAGACAGGCTGAGGCCTGAATGTCACTTTTGTTTTTTGTTTTTTAATAAAGATGGATGGAATTTGCCACCATTTTGAGGCCCGGGTTCGATTCCCAGTCAGAAAAGCTTGTGCAACCAGTGCACTCTTAGTGCTGGTCCCAAGCCTGGATAAATGGGGAGGGTTGCGTTAGGAAGGGCATCCAGCGTAAAAACATGTGCCAAATCGATCATGCGGATCATGAATACGGATAATCCGCTGTGCGACCCCTAATAGATGTATCTAGACTTTAAGAAACAGTATAATAAGCCTGTGCTTTTGCTATGATTTTGGACACTTCCATGGAACTGTCTGACTTTGTTTCTGCTGAAATAAAGCCTGATCCTTGGACATAACAATCCTGGACTCTACACTTAGTCTAATTATTTTCTCAACTCAACTCAGGCTTTATTGTCATTCTTCCACATTTTAGGATCCATCATGCAGGTCAAAAAAGCAAGTGTACCTTAAAACAGAGTAGAGAAAGAGAAACACAAATGATCTAACTATAAGAGCCAGAAGGTAACACAGACATGAAGGAGCACAGGGACATGAAGCAGTATGGGGCACTTGAGTAAATGTCTGAGAAGAGGTGGTGACAGCATCCAAACCGGTCTTACAAAGCACTCTCATCTGCTTTTTTTCTTCCTCAGCCAGTCAAGTTTTTGCATGGATTTCAGAAGGTCTGGCAGACATGTTGTCCTGGACAAGACTAAGCTTCTGTATATCCCTAGAGATCCCTAGACCAAACTTAAGATCTAGGGATCTCCCTGAAAAACATCTGATTCACACTGTATGATGGTTGCCTTCTTGCCCCACTTTGCTCAAATAAATCATTCATACAGGATTTTCTTCTTCAAGAAGCAGAAGCCACTCATGTGCTTATTCATTATCATTTCAAGATTGGATAACATAACTTAGTCCTAGTGAGTCTGCCTAAGGCTATGCCTACACTAATCTGGAAACATCTGAAAACTGCGTTTTCATCTAAAACCACTCCGCGTCCGCACTTTCGTTTTTTAGTCCTTTCCCAAAAGTTGCTCATCATCACTGAAACCTCTGAAAACGCTTCCATCCCTGTACTCCGCATGAGCAAAACGTAAGACGCTTCGACCTGCGTCGTTTCCATCTGGGGGTTATTTACTTTCCAGCTCTTTAAAACATCACGGCAATGAATAAAAATACGTAATCGTTTCCGAAAACATCAGTTTTCACACATAGTGACTTTATCAACACCCTTGTGGCTGATGAACACAAATGTCCACAAGCACACTCCAAAATCTAGTGGAACATCTTCCCAGAAGAATATAGGGACTTCTTCTTCTTTTTTCGGCTTCTCCAATTTGGGGGCGCCACAGCGGATCATCCGTCTTCATACCCCTCGGTCCTCTACATCTGCCTCTTTCAACCAACTACCTGCATGTCTTCCCTCACCACATCCATAAACCTCCTCCTTGGTCTTCCTCTTTTCCTCCTTTCTGGTGGCTCCATCCTCAGCATTCTTCTACCGATATACCCCATGTCCCTCCTCTGCATATGTCCAAACCATCTCAATCTCGGCTCCCTCACATTGTCTTTAAAACGTCCTACATGCGCTGTCCCTCTAATAAACTCATTTCTAATACATACCATACTTTTGAATGGTGTCCACAAAATTTTTATTAGTAAAGTGTATTTCCAAATCACATTGAAATATTAGTTTATTTAAAAGACAATCGACCTTATTAGCAAAGCATTTTGTGGACATCTTTCGTGGTCAGTTAGATGACAGTGACATTTATGCTTGAATAAAGTGGGCAGGTATTTCCCAGGCTTGTTCTCTTTCTGCCTTCATTTGGTGTTTTTTTTTCTGCTTAGGCAACCATGGTCAGATTTCCAACTCACAGACAAGCATCAACACGTGGTGGATTTATTTACTCCTGTGCAATCGTTTGTCTTGGAGCACTAAGCAGCATCTACTGGGCCTCTCATTAAATCAAGCCTTAAAACACTCCTGATTTGTTCCTGGACAGAAAAATCAACTCGTTTAAAATTATTACTGTCACCAAACATTTCTCCCTTCATTACTTCCTCCTTTAACATCTAATCATTTCCTTTCACAGACAGTCCATCATGCTCTCATAGCCCCATCAAGCTCTTCCTTTCCTTTGTCTAATTAATATCCTGCAGTGAGAAAGACAGAAGGAGAGAGAGAGAGAAAGAAAGGGAGAGTGATGGGGAAGAAGGGAGGCAAAGAGATATTTAACATCTTCAACAGGAAATCCATATCAGGAGTTGGCCAAGTCGACCGAACTGTTGCCATGGGAACCGTTGCCAGCTGTTGACCGCTTGCACAGCCGGGCTTTTTGGCGAATGCTCAGGGAAAACTAGAAGAACTCCGTTATATAAGCAGAACTTTCCTATTACTCTGTCTCCCCCCCTTTTTATTCCTCGCTCACCAGATCTCGTTCTATGACGCAGGTGATTTGCAAAGTGCAAAGAAAAGTTCAGCTGCTATTCACCGAACTCTTTGTGCTTGGCAAATTCATCTTTCCGAACTGCACACAGCTTCAAACCCACTTGAAGGTGATTGTGCAATGTCCAGATTATGCACATTGCAGATGAAATTCTGCAGGTCTTTTTTTTTATTTTATTTCTTAATGCATGCACGGTGCATTTAATAAATCATTAATGCATCAAAAACATGCATCGGTGCAAAGATTATATGTGCAATATCTACAGCATGCATCACAGCCTTTTCTGTGAGTCTCGGATGCTGTTCTGCAGTGACGAGTTTCATCACACAGCACTATCTGACAGCAAAATGCTGCATAAACACTCCACATCATCTCACCCCGCTGTTGCTCATTTGGTCATGCTGGTTTTTATTTATTTATTTATTTCGCTCCTCTGTGCAGCAGGCTGCTTGTTTGACGTTTTCTGCTGGTTCCTTGAGACTGAGCTTGGCTTTGCATGGGAGAGCTCTGTGAGAACACCTACACAGCAACCCTTCTCTGCTCAGACAAAGCACAAGGTCATTGGTTTGTCACTCTTCTTGCACCTAAACATTAGTCTTGAGAGGGCTGTAATAAAACCATTAGGTGATGCCTCAGTCCATCCACGATCGTTTGATGTTCTTTACAAAAATGTTAATTGGATCAGGGTATACAGGCTGTAAGAGGGAAAAAGGGAGTAAGGAGAAGTAAAAATATAAAAAAAAATAAAAATAAACTATTACATGTTTTTTGGACTTCACTTCCGGTGAGGAGAACAGACTTCTGGCTCCACCTATTGAACAAAATAAATATTGCAACCATTACTAAGCCTGCTACAAATGCAGTGAACAAAATGTAATTTTGTTTTCATTGCTGTTTAATAGATTTATGTATTTATTTATTTATTTATTTATTTATTTATTTATTTATTGCGGTGTTATTTTACTTTGATTTTTTTGTTTGTTTGTTTGCTTGAGATGCATTGTGTGTATTTAGTGCTTTTTTTATTTATTTATTATATGGTGTGCCCTCACATTCATACACATTTATAGATTCATACATTATGATATAATTATACGTTAAACATGGGGAAGTGGTAGCTCAGTGGTTAAGGCATTGGACTCTGGATTGGAAGATCATGAGTTCTACCAAGATGGCACTGCTGTGCCCTTAAGCAAGTCCCTTAACCCTCAACTGCCCAGTTTTAAGTCTCTCAGGATAAAGGCACATCAGATGGTTTTGAGTTCAAATCCCAACCCTACTGAAATTGGTGGCACTCATTGGGGAGGGTCTGAGGAACATTCTGGCCAAATTGTGCAAGTGCTGCCAACACTAAAGCCACCACGAGATCAAATTTGGGCCTGATTTGGAAGATGTTTATAGTGCAAAATGTATAAGCCAGGCATATGTGGATTTCTCGGTCAAGGCGAGATCACCACCCTACGATGTCAAACTTCTGCTTGGCTAAAATTTCCGGCATAAGTCCTGTGATGGTCCGATTCTGGGTGCTTGTCCCCCAAAAATGATGATTTAATTAACATTTTTGTTTTTCTTACTATTACGATCTTTATCTCTCAACCATAATGTCCTACTGTAAATTCTCAACAGTCTCTTGCTGGAAAACAGGAGGCTGTATACTACAGTGTAAGGTAGACTGAGGGGTGTGTGCACTATGAGAGCAATGCCTGTAATTTTACTTACTTTCAATTTCTGTGTGGGGTAGAGAGTACTTCTCTTCACCTGAGCCTTTCTCTCATTCTTTCTTTCTTTCATTCTTTCTTTTTTGCTATTATGTAAATAACGTGCAGATTTATCCAGACTCAGAGAGTTATCTCTACCCAGGCATAAATAAGCAGCATTACATTTATGACAGCTTCCCTGCCAAAAAAACTTGGGCAAATAAAGTCATTATAGTCATATCACCGTTTCCCATGCAGCAGGACTTAAAACTGCATGAATCAAAATGTAAAAAAAAAAAAAAAAACAATAAGGCGAGCTGAAAGCCTGCATTCATAACATATTACAGCTACAAAGAAGGTTGAAAACTAGCCATGCTAGAAAAATAAGTGTTTCTGTATTATGTAAATAAACAAACTTTTATGACACCACGTAACTGCTGATAATAAAGAATCATTTTCTATTTACTCTGTATGGTTATGTATTGGGACGTCTTTGGATGTGGGAACATGAAATTTTCCATCACGTCTTCTAGCAAACCCAAACCTGTTCCAGCATAACCCTGTGCACAAAGCGAACTCCATTAAGATATGGATTACATGGGTTGGGGTAGAAGATATAAGTAGATCTTCTATAGAGCCCTGCTCTAATGAACACCTTTGGAATGAATTGGAAATCTGACTGCACCCCAGGCCTCCTCACCCTACATCAGTACCTGACTTGTGGCTTAATGGATCTCCACAAATCTCACAAGCACACTCCAAAATCTAGTGGAACACCTTCCCAAAAGAGTGAAGGTTATTATAACAGCAAATTGGGACTAATATGGAATGGGATGTTTACATACACACATATGGATCTAATGTAAAGTGTCTACAAACACCTTGATTATAGAATCTATCTATCTATCTATCTATCTATCTATCTATCTATCTATCTATCTATCTATCTATCTATCTATCTATCTATCTATCTATCTATTACTTGCAGACGCTCATTTCCACTCATTCCTATAAAAGCAGTGTACTTCAGGCACATGACTGAACCCAAACCTATTATCTTCTGTAGGTTTACTGTAATTCTCTAGACAATTCCAACCATCCTCTCCAAGTGAAGCGGGATTAAGTCAGAGAAACGCTTTTTTTGTTGGTTTTTGTTGGTTTTCTTTTCAGATAAGAACATCACAAACGGAACACAAAAAACTGCCTGAAAAGTGCAGGTACAAATTAAGTGGCTGTACTCAGGCAGACGGGTATTCTGAATAAAACATGACAGTCAAATGTTCAACAGTACTTTTATCTGTCAGGCTGGACAAGAGCCATTAGACAAAATACAGAACATTAACTTCCACTTTATATACACACACACACACACACACACACACACACACACACACAGTGTCACAGATTCTGTCTGTGCCTTTGTCTTTGTGGGTTTATTTGTCTGTATGTTTAAGATTGTCTCACTCTTTTTCCATATGTCTGTCTTTCTGTCTCTGTCTCTCTCTGTGTCAGACATATGAAAAGAGAGTTACTTTTGTGAGATCTATCTATCTATCTATCTATCTATCTATCTATCTATCTATCTATCTATCTATCTATCTATCTATCTATCTATCTATCTATTTGTATGTATATATATATATATATATATATATATATATATAGACTGTATCATGTCTGACCCTGATCCTACATCACTGTGATTGCCAAAGAAAGAAATTCCGCTGTAATGTATATGTTAATATTATTAGTTTTGCAACCAGAAGCTTCCAGTTGCACATTTTTATAAAAAAATAAAAAATTCTCTATGTCCTGGTTTTGCTTCTCTCTTGTTCTTAAGTTTATACATACAGCTGTTCCTTGTGTGCCTCTTCATCTTAGTGATTGAACCAAAACTGTGGATTATGATAAACCCGCTTGTAACTGATTAACGCTTCGCATAACACCAGCCGAGATTATCCACCGGCGCAAATAGAATAACGTGTAAAGTGCGTTTTTGGAAAATGAAAATCTTTAGAGTAACTGTGTGGGAGCTTCCACAATATGAGTCATAAGTACAAGAAAACTCTGAGTTGAATTTGAGCATCAGGATGAATCAGGCAGCTCCAGAGGGCGAATGGAGTCACGGGAAGCAGAAGTGCGTCAGCATCAGCCATTGGCATCACGTGCACGTTTCTCCTCGACAGAGAAAAAGAGAGAGAGAGTAACAGAACAGAATATTAAATACCAGGTACAGCTTTACCAAACCTGACAGTTGGAGCTGGTGAAACTTTATGCATCTGAAACAAAAAAGACTCGACACTCTTGAGATTTATACGTTAAGTCCATGGTCTACATGCATGCGCATTATTTTAGCAGGTTTATGCACATTTCAGATTGCAAAAGCATGCACAAGCCTTCACAGCATCAGGTCAAGTCAAGTGGATTTATAGTCATTTCAGCCATATGCATAAAGAACTATACTGCAGTGAAACAATACAACGTTCCTCTAGGACCAGGGTGCTATAGTATACAACGAAGGTCTATTCTAGAGTAAGCAAACCTGCACACAGTACTATATATGGATTGCACGTGTGTAAACCTGTGCAAATAGCTATATATAACGCAGTAGAATAAGAACAACTGAACATTGGGCACAGTGAAAGTACTTGATGAGTCACTAGCAGTCTTCTAATTGATCACACATTTGAAGACCTACCTCTAAAAGTACTTTAATTATCACTTCTTCTTCTTCCTCTTTTGGCTGCTCAGGGGTCACCACAGCATGACCCTGTCCTCTACATCTGCCTCTTTCAAACCAATTACCTGCATGTCTTCACTCACCACATCCATGAACCTCCTTTTTGGTCTTCCTTTTTTCCTCCTTCCTGGTGGCTCCATCCTCAGCATTCTTCCACTGATATACCCCATGTCCCTCCTCTGCACATGTCCAAACCATCTCAATCGGGCCTCTCTCAATTTGTCCTCAAAACATCCTACATGCGCTGTCCCTCTAATAAACTAATTTCTAATCCTGTCCATCTTCATCACTCCCAATGAAAATCTCAACATCTTCAGCTCTGCTACCTCCAGCTCCACTTCCTGTCTTTTACTCAATGCCACTGTCTCTAATCCATACAACATCACAGGTCTCACCACAGTCCTATAAACTTTCCCTTTCACTCTCACAGATACTCTTCTATCACAAATAACTCCTGTTTTTAATCTTCTCCACCCACTCCACCCTGCCTGCACTCTTTTCTTCACTTCTCTTACACACTCTCTGTTACTTTGCACTGTTGACCCCAGGTACCTGAACTCCACCACCTTCACCACCTCTTCTCCCTGCAACCACACCACTCCACTGCCCTCCCTCTCAGTCTGTCATTCCTACTGCACTCTTCACTGCTGTCACACTGTCCTCATACATGTCCTGCATCACCCTCACATACTTCTCACACCTGACTCCCTCATACAATACCACAACTCCTCTCTCCACCCTGTCGTACGCTTTCTCAAAACCCACAAACACACAATATGCAACCTTCTGACCTTCTCTATACTTCTCCATCACCATTCTCAAAGTATAATTTAATTATTTGTTAATTATTAATTATTATTTCTGCTATAAAAAAAAACTTTTCAAACTGTATTTCCTCCCATAATAGTTTTATTAGTTTACTTTAAAAGTCATTGACAATGTTGGTTGTTTTTGTGAGTTTTGTTTCGGTCTGTTTTATTATTTTGCAATGTGTTCCACACTATTGGCTCTATTAGGATGGCATCGTCTGCTTTTTGGCCAATTCTGCTTGTCAAATCAGTGGCATAGATCATCAGCGAGAAAGAGAAAGGGTTAAGTGGCCTTGCTCAAGGTCCCACCAGTGGTAGCTTGGTGGTCCTGGGATTTGAACTCATGACCATCCAATCAAAAGTCCAACATCTTTTCTACCGAGCTACCACTCTCTCACGCAAGCACAGAACATACACCCTAGTTGGCCGTTAGCTGTAGTCTGTCCGGTGTGTTCTAGTGAAACTTCTTTTTGCGCTGATGCAGATGTGAAGCGACAGATTTCCTTAAAGCTAGTTCTTTGGCGTCAGTTTGGTGTGTCCCTTTCTTAATAAATCAATATCAGGCTGTATTTATTGCTTAAAACCTTAAAGCATTGATAATAAGTCTCTCTGTATAAGGGCATCTACATGTACATTACAATTTTATTTTACGGTATTTTCCGGACTATAAGCCGCTACTTATTTTTTTGCCACGTTTTGAACCCCGCGGCTTAAACAACAAAGCGTCTATTTTATGGATTTTCCTGGGTTTTTCCCGGTTTCAAAAGCTTCAAGCCAAAAAACTGAGCCCCATAACATTAGACCAATGAAATTGCCGAACGGGTTCAGGTGAACCAATGAAACTCTTTATATTAAATCAGATGCGCTCCCACTGAATCGGGCCGCACCACATCATAAATATGGATGCTGTTCCTCTGATGTTTGACCTGCCGCTCACTCGGACTGTCTACAAGAAATGCGAATCATTCGTCACGCTGAAAACAACCGGGCATGAAAAAACACACTTCACCTGTGTTCTGAGCTGCACGGCATCGGGAGAAAAGATTCACCGATGGTGATTCTTAAACGCACGACGATGCCAAAAGAAAAACTCTCCAGAGAAATAGTTGTGAAAGGAAGGAGGAAGACAGTGAACAATGACTTTCTTGGTAGGCTACTGTTTAGATACAAGCCGTGTAACAGACACTGTCTTTTGTTAAAGCCTGTGTAAAGTTCATTAGTTTCAGTGTAGAAACCTGCAGCTTATAGACAGGTGCGGCTTATTTATGTTCAAAATAAAAATCTTTGTCAAATTCAGTGGGTGCGGCTTATATTTGAGTGCGCTTAATAGTCCGGAAATTACGGTAATTTTGTATTTGAAGTAGCCAAATACTGCGCTGTCATTTTCTTTTTGTCTTATGGTGCTTGCCATATTTGGCTAAATGTATTTTCCGAAAATGCATTCTGCCAAAAAAAAATGCATTCTGAAAATGTGTCTCCGGCACTCAGTCTTTTCTCATTCTTTCAAGCATAACGGGAGCTGAGTCATGATGTAGATATAGTAACTGCTAAATCGGAGCAGGAAGCACCCCTGAACCTGCTTATTTGGTTTGACGAAAACTTTTTTGATTTGCTCACATTCTACCTGCCAACAGGGGGAAACATGATTCATAGATGGCTTTTTATTTTTTATTTTTTTGAAGGTAAGCCCTAATAGCCCAAGGCCACCTCCATCCTCCATTACACTTAATCAGGCAGCTGGAGAGTTTGTTTTTCTCAGTTACAGTATGGAAAGTCGAAAAAATAGATGGTTTCCGTTCTTACTGACCTCATTCATTTGCTGACGCACTTATCTGATTTTTTTTTTTTCATTGCCGCAATGAGGCTGTTTTTCCGAAGATTTCGTCTCAGCCTAAGTGAGCAGTGAGCAACAAATTTCCTTTCGTTTTTAATGACAAAGAATGATACAGGATATTATGTGATTAAGGTTGTTCAAAAGAACTATGAGCATATTGAGCAGATCTATTAGTGCACTAGGCTTGTGTGAGAACCGTGTATTGTAATCATATATTTAGTATTGGCAGACACATTATTAGATCATTTGTTAATAGTGCATATTATCTGTGGTAAGGTTGTAGAGAAGCGGAATTGTTTAAGTGTTTGGAAGATTGATCAGAAGTATATAAGAAGGTTACAAGTTCCCCTACAAAGCAAGTTCATGCATGTACTGCACTGCATTATAGAGGCCTGTATGAGCACACTACAAGATATACAGATGAATGATCATTTTTTTATTGATCGCACAGGGTTATTGCTTTACACATCCCAGCAATGTCAAAAGCTGGGTTAGCCACCCCTGGGGCAAAGAGGGCTAAGGGTCTCAAGGGCCCCTAGAGTAGCGATACTGGGTCCTGAACCCCCGACCTTTTGATCAGTAACCCAGAGAACCACTGAGCTACCACTTCTCCAAAAAGGTTTGTGGACACCTAACCAAAATTCATATGTGGGTTCTGAATGTCCTATTTCACATTTAGTGATTAAGATTTTTTTAAGGAGAGATTTCCAGAATCTCCTATAAGTGTCTCCAATAAGGTTGAGACTGTGGAGGCTATAACATAATTTGGATGTTTATTTGGCTTAAATTATATTACACTTCAATTTCATCATTTGCAGCATTTGTCAGATGCCCTTATCCAGAGCAATATACATTTATGTTGAGTTGAGAGTTAAGGGATTTGCTCAAGTACCCAGGAGTGGCCACTTGGGGGTGCTGGGATTTTAACTCACACTCTTTTAATCGAAATAGAACAGCTTAGCCTACTGAGCTATTAGGATATTATAATAAAAAAAGTTCTAGTGTTATTCTAAGCCACTGAATAATGTGTGGAAGCCATCTTCTTTATTCTTATATCATCCTTTTTAGTCTTTTTTATCTGCATTTTATATGTGACTTTTGCTTTCAGGTTACACTGCATTACATTTCCCAGTATTTTGTTTTTAAATAGAAAAAAATCAAGGGAAAAAAATCCAAAAGATTTGCAGACATTTTTTCACCACTGTCTTACCTTCATGCTTAAGTTTACCATGCACAATGAATATCAGTGCTGGATAAAGTGCAGATCTATAAGCCACTGACTAATGAGGTGTGAAAACCATGTTGTCAAATAAGCGTATCTTCTTCTTTTTATATCATGAAGTTTATTTGTCTCTTTCAAATTACAGTGCATTACAGCACATTGAAAATCTTTCTTCACCTGTCCAAGCAATGTTTGGAAGCTTGGGTCAGAGCTTTTGAGGAGCACAGCGGGTTAAGGGCCTTGCTCACGGGCCCAACAGTGTAAGTATGGTGACACTGGGGCTTGAACTGCTTTCTATCAGGAAGCCAGAGCCTTAACCCTTGAGCTACCACTTCCTATGTTCATTATGATGATATAATAAAAAATCTCCAAAGTCTCTTACAACTGTTCATAGAGATAGAGATTTCTGTGAAGGCCATAGCATGTTATTTAAAGATGTTTTTCAAGCCCATCAAAGCTTAATGTTTTACTGATATGATATGCCAGAGATGCCACTGAATAATGAAGGTTATGGTGTGTTTTTTTATTTTGCTTTATTCACATTTAAGGCATTTGGAAGACACTTTTTATCCAAGGTGACTCTCGTTTTATACAATTGAGCAGTTAAGGGCAGTTGAAAAGCCCAATGTTTTATCCGCTGTGCTACCAATTCCCTTACATTAATGATAAATTAAAGAGAAAACACTACAAATTTCCCTAAAGTGTTCATTTGGGTTTAAAATGTTTTCAAAAGTGTTGCTTAGAGAGGTATTTTTTCTTTTCTTCAAGGGCGTTCAAGTCAAACCGGCACTTTTGAGTTTCTAAAATAAAAGCAGTAAGCAGTGAAAAATGCATTTATTTGTCGACATGCTCCCCTGCTACATTTATACACTCATCTCAGCGTTTTAAGCATCCTAGAACAGCCTGCTTCACTTCATCATGAAGGAACCACCAAGACCAGGATCGTCAGTAACGGACATAAGGCATCTCTGAAAAATTTCCACCATTCAAATGTATTTCTCCAGCTGAGCGTCTCATCAACGTACTTAAAGTCTTCTGAAGATATCCACGGGTTTTACATCTTCATTCACAAGAAACTTTAAGTGTTGCTTAGAGAGGTTGAGAGGTACTCTCAAGGATACCACCCATTCCCAGCATGGACACTTCATCTACTTATCAGGAAAATGCACAGTCACTAAACACTTACAAATAATTGCATTTATCTGTTATCTCCAATTAAAAATTTATTTTAAAATGCTGTCCACACATTAATTTCACCTCTGAATCTAGTGTGTGTATCTCCAGCATCATACTTTTGTCTCTACATTAAACTAATACACCAACCCTACACAATGCACCTCATTTATTTGATTTACGGCGATTACGGTTCACACTACCGATATGCATCATACTGTTTGCTTGTACCTGCACAGTGTTATCTCAACAATTGCACCATCATTTGACAATTTCATTAAATCCAGAGAGCCTTTGTGACTTGTAGATGGTCTTGGATAACACTGAACTCTATCAGGATAGAACTGTATGAAGTACAAGGAAACAAGCAAACCTGAGCAATGGTTCAGTAAAAAGGAACGTCTCCTTCAGTGTGCCAGATATATATTTTTAATAGGTACTGTGGTCCTGCAGTCAATAAAAAAGAATCGATCTCTCTGACGTAAATCCTGAGTGCATGAACCTCTGTGAGGCTGTTGAGTAAAAGGTTCTGAACTCTGTGTGCAGTTCTGCGGCTCTCGCCCTCTCAGAGAACAGGGATTGAGAGAGCGTGAGGTACGCAGGGAATCTGCAAGCCGTTATTAAAAGTATCTGAGGTCAGGCTCTAAATGAAGAAGCGCCAGTGACGTGAGCTGAGGTGAACGCTGAGACGTGTGAAGTCGATCTGCTTGTGCAGGGAATGTTATTAGAAGACTGCTGCCTGGCAGTACAGGATGACGCGATACAGTCACGCTAAACACAAATCGTCCTGTGTGAACTGACTAACTTCTGAAATGAACGCCAATGGCAAAAAAGGTCATAAACTAGAAGAAACCTTGAGAGGAACCAGACTCAAAAGGGAACCCATCCTTATCTTTGTGGCACCCTTCATTATAGTTCTATTATTGCTGAGGTCATCACTTTTTCACTGATGGAAACTTGAATGCAAAACTTTTGCAATCCATTGTGGTTATATTAATTATAGTCCAGATCGAACTTCATGGTGCTTGAGTTTAACCCTCCACATTAACCTCATAGATCTCCTTTGGCTGCTAATGTGAAACCATCTTCAGCTGCAAATTAAAGAGAACTCCATCCAGAGGTAGGCCATCAGGTCAGGTAGGTCCGAGAAGAAGAAAAGAGCAGGATGATTGGTCCTTCAGCAGCATGCAGCTATCAACACCCCACTAGTTTCCGCTTATTTTCAGATTGCCGAGTTCATTTACTCTCGTTAAACACGAGAAAGCTGTATCAGGATTATTTGGTCTACCACTTTGTGTTTCCATAAATATAAACCAGACTTGTTTATTCCTCTAAATGGACTGCACTTCTACGCATAATCACACTGCAGAACAATATCATTTGTTGCATAAAACAAATTAAATTTGGGTGTGAATATGGACTCTAGTCCTTCGGCAACACGCTTTCCTTTCTTTCTTTTGTATTCACTCTGTCCCATTGACACACAGGAAGTCAGTAATGGTCATAGAACACTGAGAGGCAGACAACTAAAATAGTCTTTTGTAAGGACAGACAGAATAAAAGGCATTCACGCAGAGAGACCGAGATGAAGGAAATTAGGCATCAGACCCCCTAATGCAGGAAACCATTAGGCTGCAGGCGTGGACCTGGTAAAGCGAGTGTGAGTGAGTGTCTGTTAGCGAAGAGGTTCGGCTCTCTGCAGCTATAATTTGCCACACCAGCATTACATAAAGCACTTACCTTAGCTTAACACAAGCTCGTTTTCTGTTCCAAGGGAGCTGTGGTGTCATATGCACAAGCTAGAAGTAGTCAATGGTTAAGGCTCTGGGTTACTACCTGGAAAGTCCGAATTCATGCCCCAGCACCATCAAACTCCCACTGTTTAAACTCTGACCCCAGTTTAATGTCACTGTGCTGTAATGTATATGTTAAAAGTAAAAGCGTCTATTTTTTCTTTTCTTCAAGGGCGTTCAAGTCAAACCGGCACTTTTGAGTTTCTAAAATAAAAGCAGTAAGCAGTGAAAAATGCATTTATTTGTCGACATGCTCCCCTGCTACATTTATACACTCATCTCAGTGTTTTAAGCATCCTAGAACAGCCTGCTTCACTTCATCATGAAGGAACCACCAAGACCAGGATCGTCAGTAACGGACATAAGGCATCTCTGAAAAATTTCCACCATTCAAATGTATTTCTCCAGCTGAGCGTCTCATCAACGTACTTAAAGTCTTCTGAAGATATCCGCGGGTTTTACATCTTCATTCACAAGAAACTTTATCAACACACACTGTTCCATGCACACACCAACATTGTTGTCTGCCATCTTGATTAACGGTCTCTAGACTGACCCGCGACATGTGCGCCACCAATCAGTAAAAGGACACACTAGCCACTTACTACTGCATGCAGTACCGGCACGCTAGCATCCATTTTTATACCTGTAACATTTAAAGTCCCAGTTTGACTTGTATTTTAGAGAATAATGTTCTAAACAATAGACTAATACATTCAGGAATTCTTCAAAGTAAATACAACAAATAAATTATTTTTAAAAATTGAAGAAATGTTATAAAATGTAATCACCACATTGTATACATTGATTGAAGTGAAGCGGTAGCTCAGTTTCAAGATGTTTGGCTTCGGATCTGCAGGTCATGAGTTTAAATCTCAGCACTACCAAGCTGTCACTTTTGCCAATAACTGTTCAGTTGTATATATGATATTATTGTAAGTTGTTCTAGATAAGGGTGTCTGCCAAATGGCCTAAATGTAAATGCTTGAGATGCTTATACAAGATATAGTGATGAATGTATAATGATCTCAGCTGTTTAGCTCATTTATGAGTTGCTCAGGGGCTCCTCGCTCCACAACTGACTGTATACGACCTGTATAACCCGGTTTCACAAACTTCAAGTCAAAAAACTGAGCCCCATAACATTAGCCCAATGAAATTCCCGAACGTGTTAAGGTGAAGCAATGAAACTCTTTATTTTACTATTTATTAAATCGAGCATGCTCCCACTGAATCGGGCCGCACCACATCATAAATATGGATGATGTTCCTCTGACGTTTGACCTGCCGCTCACTCGGACTGTCTACAGGAAAACAACCGGCATGAAAAAACACACTTCACCTGTGTTCTGAGCTGCACGGCATCGAGAGAAAAGCTTCACCGATGGTGATTTTTAAACGCACGACGATGCCAAAAGACTCCCGAGAGAAATAGTTGTGAAAGGAAGGAGGAACACAGTGAACAATTACTTTCTTGGTAGGCTGCTGTTTAGATACAAGCCGTGTAACAGACACTGTCTTTCATTAAAGCCTGTGTAAAGTTCATAAGTTTCAGTGTAGACACCTGCGGCTTATAGACAGGTGCAGCGTATTTATGTTCAAAAATAAAAATCTTTGTCAAATTCAGTGGGTGCGGCTTATAGTCCGGAAATTACGGTATGTATATCTTCTTCTTTCGGCTGCTCCCATTAGGGGTCGCCACAGCGGATCATCCGTCTCCATACCACCCTGTCCTCTAAATCTGCCTCTTTCACACCAACTACCTGCATGTCTTCCCTCACCACATCCATGAACCTACTCCTTGGTCTTCCTCTTTTTCTCCTTCCTCAGCATTCTTCCACCACTATAACTCATGTCCCTCCTCTGCACATGTCCAAACCATCTCAATCTCGCCTCCCTCACCTTGTCACCAAAGCGTTCTACATGCGCTGTCCCTCTAATAAACTCATTTCTAATCCTGTCCATCGTCGTCACTCCCAACGAAATCCTCAACATCTTCAGCTCTGCTACCTCCAGCTCCACCTCCTGTCTTTTACTCAATGCTACTGTCTTTAAGTCTCCAATCTCCTTCAGGTTGCATCTCCTACATAAAACATAGTCCACCTGTGTGCACCTTCCTCCTTTCTTATAGGTCACTCTATGATCATTCTTCTTCTTAAAATAAGTGTTCACCACTGCCATTTCCATCGTTTTAGCAAAATCTACCACCATCTGCCCTTCCACATTCCTCTCCTTAAAACCATACCTACCCATCACCTCCTCATTACCTCTGTTCCTTTCACCTACATGCCCATTAATGTCTCCCACAATCACCAATCTTTAATTCCTACATACACCTTCTACCACTTCATCTAACACACTCCAGAATCTTTCCTTCTCCTACATCTCACAACCCACTTGTGGAGCATAGGCACTGATGCCATTAATCATCACACCTTCAACTTCCAGCTTCATGTTCATCACCCTATCAGAAACTCTCTTCACCTCCACTACACTCTTACTGTACTCTTCCTTCAGGATCACCCCTACACCATTTTTCTTTTCATCCACACCATGATAGAACAGTTTGAAGTCGAGGTTGAAAACGTATTTATTCAGTCAAGCCTTTGATCAGTAGATTTTTTCTTAGGTAAAGGCGCAGATCTGGAGGGAGCATGGTTATAGAGTGTTGAGTGAACTGGGATATTTGTATGCTGTCGTTCCCTCACATTCACAAGTTCACTCAGGTTTGTTGAGGGTGGTGTGGTGCGTCGTCTCTTATCCCAGAGATCCCTCATGTCTGTGTTACCTTCTGGTTCTCCCTTTTAGTTATGCTGCCATAGCGAGTCTTGCCGGAGTCCAAACTGCACAGTGACATTAAATTTCATACAACAATAAGGACACTTGATAATCCATATCCTTCCATATCTCTCTCTCTCTCTCTCTCTCTCTCTCTCTCTCACTCTCTCTTTGTCGAGTTAAACATGCTCCTAAGGCTCCAAAGACCACTGTTCCTGCCCCTCTCCCCTCTGTGGATCTTCCCACTTCGTCCAGGTCTGCCTCTGGATAGTGTTCTCTTCGACTGGAGGCCACTCTGTGCAGCTTGGGACGGTTTCTCATCAACGCCTTGGGTGGTTCCATGAAATTCCGGAGTAAGAACGGGAGCTTTGAGGATGGATTGGACTGTAGTTAATGTCAACAGTCTGCTACACTGACTCAGGAATACAGTTCGCTTCTGATCGTCATCACTGTACCCCGCAACATTGTAGATCTGCTTCAAATGGACATTCGGTGCAACCCAGATGAGGATGGGTTTCCTCTTGAGTCTGGTTCCTCTCAAGGTTTCTTCCTTATGCCATCTCAGGGAGTTTTTCCTTGCCACAGTTGCTCATCAGGGACAAACTTATAAAAATACAAAAAAAAATGAACTGAATTGAATTGAATTGAATTTGAACCCACCTCCAATGTTCCTGGCCTTACTCCCTTTCCACTTGGTCTACTGAACACACAACATATCTACCTTTCTCCTCTTCATCATATCAGCTCCCTCTCTCCCTTTACCCGTCATAGTACCAACATTTAAAGTAACAACCCGAACCTCCACTATCCTTCACTAAAGTCATGGAGCCAGTGAGCAAAATGTGAAAGTTTGAGACACATGAGGATAAACAAGTCTGTAAACAAACTGTGACAATAATATAATATAAAAATGACTCATTCCTCATGATTAATGAGGAGGGTGACAGGAAAATGTTGTGCAATTTACATAAAACAAACCAGTCTGAACCTGTGAGAACTTCATCACATTTTAGTGCTGATTAAGACCTTTTTATGCACATCAAAAAATCCCAAGACAGATGGTGGGTGGAAACTGAATAACTAAATTGGGAAGAAAGAAAAAAACATGCCTATTAAAATAATTGCATTTTGAGTTGTGGGTATTGTTTTGTCTGCTGATTTGTCATCATGGAAACCGCTAGCCATGTCAGCATGAGGCGTTTAGAGTGCACACATAGAAGAAACAGGAAAACGTTCTCTCGAGTATGTAAATCATCACCAGGTTAAAAAAAAAAAAGCATTAACATGAGTGTCAGGCGTGAGAAAAAACACAGTCGAACATGAGTCATGTGTAAAATGATCACGTATAATTCCTCAAAAAATCCCAACTGAGCTGCAGAGAAAAAAGAAGTCAAAAGCAGTAAAGAGAAATGTGTCTCAGAGAAGCAAACTTTGTCTCCTAGGAACTGTCATGTAACATTTTCAGGATGTAGAGTATATGGCCAAAAGTATTAGGACACCTGACTTTTCCAGCCATATGTAGTTCTTCTCCAAACTGATACCACAGCGTTGGAGGCACACAATTTTATTGGATGCCTTCGGATAACCAGGACTTTAAACTTGGAGACCAAACCTGTTTCAGCATCACAATGTCCCTGTGCACAAAGCCAGGTCCATGCAGATATGCTTTACATGAATGAATGAATGAATGAATGATTGATTGAACGAATGAACGAAGGAAGGAACGAATGTGAAAGGGTTCAAATTGAAATGAATGTGTAAATTAATTAGAGTATGAGAGCGAATGAATGGGAGAGTGAGCAAGTAAATGAATGACTTAAGGAAAGGGGGTAAATGAATGAATGAATGAATGAATGAATGAATGAATGAATGAATGATGTGTTTTAACATTTATAGTTGCAAATAAATAAATTAGCAATTAAATGTGTACTTTGGTGAAAGTAGTGAATTAATAAATGAATGAGTGAGTGATTGGATGAGACTGAGGCGTTCTAAGTTTAATGAACGAGTGAACAAATGAGTGAGTAAGAGAGTAAATGAATGAGTCAGTAAGTGAATTAATGACTAAAATCGAGAATGAATGAGTGAATAAGTAAGAGTGTAATAAATGAATGAATTAACAAATAAAGAAGTGATTGAATGATTGATTGAATGGATGAATGAATGAATTCACATTTTAGTTCAATGACAAAATTAAACAATGAACTAATAAACTGACAAATGAACAAGTCAGGAGGTAATTGAATGAATGAATGAATGAATGAATGAATGAATGAATGAATGAATGAATGAACAAACAAGTGAGTAAGTGAGTGAGTGAACAAATTTACAAATGTTTTATGACTAAAGGATTCACGGGGCAATGAACAAGTGAAAGAATGAGTAAGAGAGTGAATGAATGAATGAGTCAGTAAGTGAATTAATGACTAAAGGAATGGATTAATGAATGAGTGAATAAGTAAGAGTGTAATAAATGAATGAATTAACAAATTAAGAAGTGATTGAATGATTGATTGAATGGATGAATGAATTCATTCACATTTTAGTTCAATGACAAAATCAATCAATGAACTAACAAATTGACAAATGAACAAGTCAGGAGGTAATTGAATGAATGAATAAATGAATGAATGGATGAATGAATGAATAAATGAATAAACAAATAAACAAACAAGTGAGTAAGCGAGTGAGTGAACAAATTTACAAATGTTTTTATGACTAAAGGATTCACGGTTCAATGAACAAGTGAACGGATGAGTAAGAGAGTGAATGAATGAATGAGTCAGTAAGTGAATTAATGACTAAAGGAATGGATTAATGAATGAGTGATTGGGTAAGGCTATAATGAATGAATGACTAAATGAATATTATAAATGTTTAAAGACTAATGGTTCAAAGTCTAGTGAACAAATTAATTAATTAATTAAATAATTAACAAATGAATAAGGAAGTGATTTATTCATTGAATGAATAATGAATAAACTCCATTAATGTTTTATGACTAATGGGTTGAAGGTCTGATTATTTAATTAATTATCAATTGATTGTTAAAAAACAAACAATGAAGTTAATGAATGAATAAATTAAATTAATGAATAAATGAATAGATTAATTAAGGAATTAACTTCAAAAATGTTTAGGACTAATGCTTCAACGGTTCATTGAATTGATCAATCAATTAATTAATACATGATAAATGAACAAATGATGAAGTTAATGAATGAATAAGTGGATAAATGAGTGGATGAATAAATGGTCCACTGGTCCACTTCATCAAAGAGGTTGTGGGGGAACTTCAGGGGTATTTGGGGTGTTTTTAGGTCTGCCACCAACAGTCTGGATGAGTACACAGACACTGTGACGTCCTACATTCATTTCGGTGAGGACATCGTTATTCCATCACGCACCAGGGTTTTTGAGAACAATGAAAAACCCTGGTTCACACTTAAACTGAGACAGCTTAGGTCAGGGAAAGAGGTCACATTCAGAAGTGGGGACAAAGAAAAGTGCAAGAAGTCTAAGTACAGATTTAGCGAGTAGGTAAAACAGAGCATAGTGAGAGAATGAAACAGCAAATCCAAACCACGACTCTGCCTCTGTCTGGAAAGGGCTTAAGGCGATCACCAATTACAATTATATTTCCATACCTGGATTACCCACACAGCTCTGCACCTCAGTGTCACCCTTCCTCCCAAACCTCACACCCCTCACACCTCTCACACCTCTCACCATCAAAGAGGAAGATGTGAATAGACTGTTAAAATGTCTGAACACTCGCAAGGCTACAGGCCCGGACTCTGTCTCCCCCTCAACCCTGAAACACTGTGCCAATCAGCTGTCCCTCACTGGATACCCGCCATGTGCCAGCCTGCTTCAAGACCTTTAATACTTAATATTTTATACCTTTAATATCCAGTTTGATACACGCAGTTTTCAGTTTGATCTGAAATAACAAATTTGTATAACACCTTTTATTATATGTTATTATTAATAATTAATGATATTAATCTATGTGAAGACACTGATCATGTTAATGATTTCTCATAATAATTATCAACAATCATTTAACAAAGTAGGAAAGAGCTATTTTTAGAAAAGGCCCACGGGCTACTTATGTGGTCCTTGTGGGCTACCACGTTGGTGACCCCCGGTCTATATTGTCTCACATTGTCTGTATTATATTGTATAGTCTGTTTTTGTCTTGTCTTGTCTGTTTTGTCTTGTATAGTCCGAGCTGAATGTATAGTTTTATTTATAACTGTACTTTGAGAGTCACTAACAGCTGGAACCAAATTCCTTGTGTGTGTCAACACGCTTGACCAATAAACCTAATTCTGATTCTGATTCTGACCTCAGCCATCGTCCCAGTCCCCAAAAAGACAAGGATCACATGACAATTTTGAGCACCTCATGTTGTCCTACTTCAAGGACATTACAGACCCTCTCTTAGATCCACTACAGCTAGCCTACAGATACAACAGATCTGCAGACAATGCTGTAAACATGGCCCTCCAATTCATCCTCCAACATCTAGACGCCTTCAACATGATCGTCCCAGCTCTGCTTAGAGACAAGCTCTCCCAGCTGATAGATGGCAGTTTGAAAGGCTGGGAAAGATTCTGATTCTGATTAAGGAATGAACGAGTGAATAAATTAATAAATGAATAAATGAATGAATGAATGAATGAATGAACTCCATAAATGTTTTAGAACTAATGGGTTAAAGGTTCAATTAATAAATCAATCAATGAATTAAAACTTTGCTAAATGAACAAACGATGAAGTGAACAAATGAATGAGCGAATGAATAAATAAATGAATGAATGAATGAATGAATAGACGAACGAACGAACGAACGAACGAACGAACGAACGAACGAACGAACGAACGAACGAACGAATGAATAAATGGAACGAACGAACGAATGAATGAAAGAACGAATGAATAAATGAATGAATGAATGAATGAATGAATGAATGAATGAATGAATGATTATATATATATAATTAGATTAGATTCAACTTTATTGTCATTACACATGTACAAGTACAAGGCAACATAACGCAGTGAATGAATGAATTAATGGACGAATGAATGAATGAATGAATGAATGAATGAATGAATGAATGAATGAATGAATTAACGGACGAACATCGTTGTATTTTTTTTATAAGAACTCAAAATCTCTAAAGTGATTTTCACCCAACATTACAGCAGGTGGCAATGAAGAGCCAGAAGAAGAAAACGAAAAGGAAGTAGAAGAAGACTGCACCGAGATCCCACTTTCGTCTTCGGCTTTGTAACAGCAGTAGAAAGTTTTTTATAATCTGGACATGATGTGAAAAGTAGAATCTCAGGAGACCATACAGAAGATTTATAAGGTATTTCTCACTCTGTATATGTTCTGTACTCGGTTATACAGAAAGCTAAACTCTCTGTAGCCCTGCAGGCTAATGGCATTAACGCGTTAAACAGGTCGCATCCCAAATGTCTGTATGTAGTGCACTACAGAGGGCACGTGGAAGAGGATATAATGGCTTGTGCGCCCTAATATTGTGCACTATATAGGAATTATGTGGGTATTGAGGACACCGCCAGGTTAGGTGTCAAAAACAGTAGATTACAGTATACATGTTTTTAGTCTGGATGGCTGAACATCAACTGGGTATAACTTTATTTTTTTAAAACGTTTTCAATTAATATTTATATACGTCTCTATGTTAAATTTGAGTTTAGGTTTATGCAGAGGAAAATAAATATTTTATACTTGTATTAAAAAATCAAAAATGGTCGATTATTTGCAAACTTGTGTATGTTCTTGTGTATAAATGTGTGTGTGGTGCAACATTCAGGGACACAAAAAAGTCCATTTTATTAGACAGTTGGACATTTTCAGGTTTGTCTGGTGTACGAAATCTGGTGATAATATCTTTCTATAAAAACCTGTTAATATACAGGACGAGATTAAAGGATATCAATTATAATCACTGCCTTATTCAATATATTTACATCCTACATTATAAATAAAAAGGAATTACATACATCACATGACATACCTCCATGCGACAAACGTAGTTCAGTAGATGCTGATGGTCCCATCGTTTTATCTGTTGCTCCAAGATACAATTTACAGTTTTTCGATTCTGCACTTTTCGTTCTGGGATTTTCTGAACGTATGAGGAGCACAACACAAACTGTAGTTGAACGAGAAGGTATTGCTGTTGTTCTGCAAGAAAAGCGAGGCTCGTGCGTGTAAGCCATGGCTCGGGGAGAGAGATGATTTCTACCCTACGTCTGGAACGAAAATCTTTTTCCAAAGGGAAAATTTGAGCAAAATCTGGCAACCTTTTCTCTGATATCGTCACATAAACTCTACATGCAGATGCGTCGTTTCTTAATGTAATGTTTAAATATTTTCGTTCATCACACTTTACAATTTTATTTGCCTTTCTCTCTCTTTTTTTTCTAATTTAGATTGCATTCTTTGTGCATGTAATAGAGACAAATAAAGTGTTTGAATGTATTTATTTTTTATCTTCTATTATCTTTCCTGTATCACCTTTCTAGATAAGCAGCCGAACAGGGAGTGTGTGAGAGAAAGAAAAAGAGAGAGAAGGTGATGGAGCAAGGGGTGATGGACAGCCCGGTGATCCTGATCATTAAAGCTCCTGATCAGAAGTACGACGATCAAACCATCAACTGCTTTCTCAACTGGACGGTGGAGAAACTGAAGAGCCATTTGTCCAACGTTTATCCCAGCAAACCTGTGAGTAGGAGGGGAAACATCTGGAGAAGAGGGGAATGCTCTGATCATTGTTGCAAATCTGCGCTCAATGAAGATAAATTCCTCTTCTTTCGACTTTCCCCTTTAGGGGGCGACACAACTGATCATCCGTCTCCATACCCCCCTGTCCTCTACATCTGCCTCTTTCACACCAACTACCTGCATGTCTTCCCTCACCACATCCATTAACCTCCTCCTTGGTCTTCCTCTTTTCCTCCTTCCTGGTGGCTCCATCCTCAGCATTCTCCTACTGATAAACCCCATGTCCCTCCTCTGCACATGTCCAAACCATCTCAATCACACCTCCCTCACCTTGTCTCCAAAACGTCCTACATGTGTTGTCCCTCTAATAAACTCATTTCTAATCCTGTCCATCCTCGTCACTCCCAACGAAAACCTCAACATCTTCAGCTCTGCTACCTCCAGCTCCACCTACTGTCTTTTACTCAATGCCACTGTCTCTAATCCATTCAACATCTCAGGTCTCACCACAGTCCTATAAACTTTCCCTTTCACTCTCACAGATACTCTTCTATCACAGATCACTCCTGCTATCACTCTTCTCCACCCACTCCACCCTGCCTGCACGCTTTTCTTCACTTCTCCAACACAGCTCAATGAAGAGAAACGAATGAGAGAATTATTAAATTCTTATTATCTGAGATAAGACATTTCAGAACTAAGTGTTGTGGTGTGAAATCAGTAATGAGCTCTGCCTGTCAAAGAACATTGTCATGACCCGTGTCTCGTACTGAAAACTCCTTTTTATACCCCTGACATTGTCGTGTATATCATCAAGTTTATTTAATGAAAAAACAGCGACACTGCGTTTAAAATTCGATGCTTGTGCACACAGCCGAAAGCCCTGGACCAAAACAGTTCGGTACGAATACGTGATCCGTTACACCACAAATATATTTATTTATTTATTTATTTTCCAGCCAGAATGCTGTCAAGTCAACAAAAAATCGAACACAAATGACAATCAGGGAGTATAAGTATAGAATAGTTATAATGCTCTCAGTGCCTTGACAAAGTGTTTTACAGTTAAGTTGCAGTCGTTTATTTTTTTTTGTGTGGTGCCCTTCATTTCGTATTGTTCTGTGGGCTGCTTTCAGGTCGTCCTGCAACTCCTTTCACTCGCTTTTCTCTCATCAGCCTTATCATTAGGTCATGTTCTGAGGTCTTGCGTGTCCAGGGGGTGATTACTTATGGTTCCATGCACTTTCCACCTCCCTTTTTATGGAACGTATTGTACTGACAGGGTTCCAGTGATGCATTCTGTCCTCTCTCAATGTATGTTCAGGTCCTTCAAAATACTACAGGCTTTCACTGTTTAACCCTCACGAGTTTATAAAACCACTTGTTTTTTTGTTTGTTTGTTTGTTTTTTCGTATAGCTCCTGCAGCAAGTTAATTAACGTACCATCTACATAAATCCATGACCCAAAAGTTGGTAAAAATCTACTCAAATGTGTCTTTTTATGGCTCTCGATGTCCCAAAAATGTTCCCATGCTAAACATGTTTAAACTCGATTATCTTAAAAACACACACATGTACATGCTTGTTGCTTACATATTATTGTAGCACCGGACTGTGGATGAGTTTGTACCAGGTCACAAAAAAAAAAAACAACATTTTGAATATTTAAATATATAAATGTTTTATTTAAATATTTTTTTAAAAGTCCACCAGTAGGAAAGGATTCCCATTCAGTTGTATTTCCATGCTTCGCCACTAGAGGGAGATGCACAATTTACCATTCATGATGAGTTAGCTCTGACATTACCGTGCACCGTTCTCCATCAAGAGTATAAAAGACCAGAACACTGAGTAGCAGCAGGTCATGCAGCATCACGCAACCTACCGAACAGCAGCTAGCAGACGACAGCAAGAATCACACACGATCAATTCGAAACCCAGTAGTGTTCTGAATCCTGTACCGTGTTTTTACTGACACACTGGGGCGAGTACAATCTCCTGATCAGCGCACACCAGATAGTGAAACTCCCAACATCACCCATTCCAATTTCCTGCACGTGTTTCAGTCGCAGTTTATTTCTACGCATCAGTAAATTAAGCTTTCTATTATTTTCAGTTGTTACATTTTTATCATATATGGAATAATAAAATGAATAATTAGGTCATTATAATATGTATAATATTATTATGAAGTGCACGCTATTGTCCGTGAACCCGTTTTGTAACGCAAAAGAAAAGGTCGAGGAGCGCCGTTGTGGGTCAAAAAAAAAAAAAAAAGCGATCAAGCCTCTGTGAGTCGAAAGCTGATGTTTGTCTTCTTGTCTTTGTCACGCATCGTATCGTATCGCAGAACTCCAAGGATCAGAGGTTGGTGTACTCTGGAAAACTCCTCCAAGACCACTGCAAGCTCCGGGACGTGCTGAGAAAGGTGGCTACAAGAACCCTGTGAGATTGTTGATGAAGCACGTTTATCACGTCGGAGTGCGAGTGTGTGAAGTGTGTGTACGCTTTCTTCCACAGCAGGACGAGTTCCACATGCTGCATCTGGTGTGTGCTTCACGAAGTCCTCCCCCCTCACCCAGCACACGCAGGAGGAACGGAGGCAGCAGCCTGGCGATGGTGAGGTTTACACACACACGCACACACACACACGCACACACACACACACACACACACACACACACACACACATTCCTGTAGTACACACCACACAAACACATCTGTCAAGGGGCGTTTCTAAGACAAAGTAACAATGCACATGTTGTTGGTTTTACTATTTTTTTTTTTGTTGTTGTTGTTTTTTTGTTTTTATTGTTTGTTTTTTTCGGGTTTTTGTTAGTGATGTTGTTCTTATTATTTGTAAGTGTTAATATTACGGGTGCAACCGTGAACCACGGATTAATTTCTCATTTCTTTTTTAACTTGCGGATTAATAAATTTTTTTAATGATCGCAGAACGAAAGATTTTGGATTTTTAAATCATTTTGTAAACACAGAGCAGTGTCACGTGAACGGGACGTGTTAATCAGTCAACAACAACAACGGCTAGCAGAGGAACTTGAAATAAATAAAATAAATGTAAATTAAATTAAAAAAATAATAATAATAAATGCGTTCAAAATAAAAAAAAATCCCCCTTTTTATTTATTTATTTTATTTTTTTTTACTGACCCGAAAAGTGATCCGATCCATGACTCAAAAACGTGACGTGATCCGAACCATGAGTTTTGTGATCCAGTTAATAGTCTTGTTGTCTTTCTTCTAGTATTATTACGGCTGTGATTTTGTGTTTAGTTTTATTATTAATGTGTCTTTATTAATGTTGTTGTTTGTTTGTTCAAATTGTTGTTTGTGGGTGTTTTTTTTGTTTTGTTTTTGTTTGTATTCTCATTTGTAATTTAGTTTGTTTTGTTGTTGTTCACGTTGTTTGCCTTGTTGTTCGTAATGCTGTTTATCTTTGTTGTTCATGTTTGTGTTGTTGTTTGTTTGTACGTATTGCTGATTAAATTATAGTTTGTAATTATAGTATAGTTTGTTTTCTTGTTTGTCAGTATTATTATTAGTTTTGTCGTCGTTTATGTCGTCAGTGTTAATATTTGGATGATTTGTTTGTTATTTATGTTTGCCTGACAGAACCCTAACAGCCTTGGAAGTCCCGCCCCTTCAGACGACGTCCAATCGTCTTCCTCAGAAGAGAATCCCGCGAGTCTGAGCTTCGGCTCGAGCTCCAGCATTTCTCCAGCACCCGGGTGATTCATTCTGCACTGAGTTCAGATCTCTGAGAAACTTCCACAGTTTTTATTTGTTTGTTTGCTTCAATTCCGGAACAAACAAGCGATCGGTAAACAGAGAGACTTTGCAACTATATATGTATATAGCAGGATGATGAGTGCGTGTGTGTGTGTGTGTGTGCGCGTAGGTCAGCGTGGACTCAGTGGTTTAACCAGCATCGGAACAACACCAACACGCCTCACTACCCCATGTACAACCCTCACACCCTGCTGTGGTGGCAGCAGCTTTATACCTGGCAGTGTCACATGACCTAGTGAGATCTTTTGTCCACACACACACTTGTCTATAGCCATAATAATGTGAATATACATTTGTTGGATTCGCTCTCTCTCTCGCCCTCTTACAGTCAAGCTTGGCTCGCCTCCCTCAGACCCCGCAGCAAACCACCCCACCTCCGGTTCCCCCTAGCAGTAACACTCAGGCCGTTGACCGCGAGAACCCGCGGAACGCTCCGGTCGCTCCAGGACCGAACGAGGAGGACCTGCATCATGATTGGCTGGACTGGGTGTACGCAGCGTCTCGAGCCGTCGTCCTCCTCAGCCTCGTCTATTTCTATTCATCATTCAGCCGGTTTGTCATGGTAACAGGTGCCATGCTGCTGCTCTACCTGTGAGTCACCATCTGCATTTACATTCACTCATTCATTAAGTCGACCCTTTCATCCGAAATAAAATGACCCCCAAGCTGTGCAGGTATGAAGCTGCGAGCTCTCAGCCCTCATCACAAATAAGTGCAGGAGAGTTACAGCCAGGCAGAAGGTTTGCGTTCATAAATAATAGGAACATGCTCTTGATGTTTCACTTTTCTGGCCACGTGCTTCAGGATCTCCTTGAATTTTCTGCCGTTCCATGCATACACTTTTGATGGAAAAAACGACCAATTTGTAGTAGAGGTCGACCGATTGTGGATTTTACCAAGAGCTAGGTTTAGTACTGAACTTTATTACAAAAATAAAATTTAATGTAGTTTCAATGCTTTTGTGAAGACACTAAAAAAATGTGACTTTAAGCAGTACAGTTTGGATTTATGTGAAATAGTAACGCTTTAAAGTAAGATTCCATTTGTAACATTACCTGAAAGCTGTTATTAGTATTATAACGTAGCGGAAATACGATTTGTAGTGCTCTGTAAAACTCAGTTTGCGCATTTGCGAAATCGCTGCTACTTCCGTTTTTTATTCAGTATATCGATATGGATTTTTTTTGCACGTTCAGCTTTAAGAATTTCTCCTAAAAGGAAATACTCCCTGACAATTCCACATCTCGAGGGAGTGAACGAATGAAGGATGGAGGGAATGAAGACATTTGTTAACATTTGTTTCGTGCCCATTTAATCGATTGCTCAATTTAATTAATATAATAAAAGAGATTGCATTCATTTACATTCATACTATTAAATATTGATATTATTTTATATTATATGTTTTATATTATATATATATATATATATATATATATATATATATATATACAGGGAGTGCAGAATTATTAGGCAAGTTGTATTTTTGAGGATTAATTTTATTTGAGGATTTAATTTGAACAACAACCATGTTCTCAATGAACACAAAAAACTCATTAATATCAAAGCTGAATATTTTTGGAAGTAGTTTTTAGTTTTAGCTATTTTAGGGGGATATCTGTGTGTGCAGGTGACTATTACTGTGCATAATTATTAGGCAACTTAACAAAAAACAAATTCATACCCATTTCAATTATTTATTTTTACCAGTGAAACCAATATAACATCTCAACATTCACAAATATACATTTCTGACATTCAAAACCAAACAAAAACAAATCAGTGACCAATATAGCCACCTTTCTTTGCAAGGACACTCAAAAGCCTGCCATCCATGGATTCTGTCAGTGTTTTGATCTGTTCACCATCAACATTGCGTGCAGCAGCAACCACAGCCTCCCAGACACTGTTCAGAGAGGTGTACTGTTTTCCTCCTTGTAAATCGCACATTTGATGATGGACCACAGGTTCTCAATGGGGTTCAGATCAGGTGAACAAGGAGGCCATATCATTAGATTTTCTTCTTTTATACCCTTTCTTGCCAGCCACGCTGTGGAGTACTTGGGCGTGTGTGATGGAGCATTGTCCTGCATGAAAATCATGTTTTCTTGAAGGATGCAGACTTCTTCCTGTACCACTGCTTGAAGAAGGTGTCTTCCAGAAACTGGCAGTAGGACTGGGAGTTCAGCTTGACTCCATCCTCAACCCGAAAAGGCCCCACAAGCTCATCTTTGATGATACCAGCCCAAACCAGTACTCCACCTCCACCTTGCTGGCGTCTGAGTCGGACTGGAGCTCTCTGCCCTTTACCAATCCAGCCACGGGCCCATCCATCTGGCCCATCAAGACTCACTCTCATTTCATCAGTCCATAAAACCTTAGAAAAATCAGTCTTGAGATATTTCTTGGCCCAGTCTTGACGCTTTCAGCTTGTGTGTCTTGTTCAGTGGTGGTCGACTTTCTGCCTTTCTTACCTTGGCCATGTCTCTGAGTATTGCACACCTTGTGCTTTTGGGCACCCAGTGATGTTGCAGCTCTGAAATATGGCCAAACTGGTGGCAAGTGGCATCTTGGCAGCTGCACGCTTGACTTTTCTCAGTTCACGGGCAGTTATTTTGCGCCTTGGTTTTCCACACGCTTCTTGCGACCCTGTCGACTATTTTGAATGAAACGCTTGATTGTTCGATGATCACGCTCAGAAGCTTGGCTATTTTAAGACTGCTGCATCCTCTGCAATATATCTCACTATTTTTGACTTTTCTGAGCCTGTCAAGTCCTTCTTTTGACCCATTTTGCCAAAGGAAAGGAAGTTGCCTAATAATTATGCACACCTGATATAGGGTGTTGATGTCATTAGACCACACCCCTTCTCATTACAGAGATGCACATCACCTAATATGCTTAATTGGTAGTAGGCTTTCCAGCCTATACAGCTTGGAGTAAGACAACATGCATAACGAGGATGATGTGGTCAAAATACTCATTTGCCTAATAATTCTGCACTCCCTGTATATATATATATATATATATATATATATATATATATATATTTTTTTTTTTTTTTTTTTAACCAAGCAGGCAGTTTATAAAAAAATAAAAAAAAAGGCAAATGTTAACTGTTGTTCACAAATGTTAATAATAATAAACTGCGTTAATAAAAAACAGCAAGCAATTTAGTTTTGCATTTCTTCCTTCTAATTGTACTGAAATTGACTTAAAAACCAAATTATGTAGCGAACCGTGAATTTTGTGTACTGTTACACCCCTATTTAGAAGTATTGTTTGTTAATTTCGACATTTACTAATCAATTTTATCATTAAGTTAATTTTCATTTCATTTCTTTTAACTTTAACACACTATGAACTAACATGAACGAGGTACAGCGAGTCTCGTGCATCAAA
Source organism: Silurus meridionalis (assembly GCF_014805685.1). Classification (NCBI taxonomy): domain Eukaryota; kingdom Metazoa; phylum Chordata; class Actinopteri; order Siluriformes; family Siluridae; genus Silurus; species Silurus meridionalis. The sequence continues at coordinate 20,647,312 of NC_060893.1, read as the reverse complement.
ACAGATTGTGGTGTCCGTGATTTGCCTCTAGAGGCCGCTCTCTAGCTGTATAATGACAACGGACCTTCTCAACCACAACCTGGAAAAACTATCAGTATGGATTTTTGACAATAGTTCCAGCAATCAACAAACAGTGCTGATTAATGATGATGGCCGATGAATCGGTTCACTTCCAATTTGTAGAAACAGTGAATGAACAATTTGAGGCATTAAGCCTTTGAATGAATCAGCATCCTTTAATCTCCGAATGGGTCAAAGGTCTCACAATACTGTAAAGGCAACTAGAGTATGCAGCCTTGCTTGGTTATTTATTTGTTTATTTTAGATGATCATGTGTGTGTGTGTGTGTGTGTGTGTGTGTGTGTGTGTGTGTGTGTGTGTGTGTGAAACTGGTCTGCAGTCATCAGGCAGGTTGGAACCCCTTTAATCTGGAGAATGAGCTGCAGGACCTTGCTGAGCCGGCCAATCACAATCAGGATGAGCTGAACGCAGACAATCGCAACAACACGGTGATTATTTTGACCATCTCTTATTTTTACCCTTAGTGGTGGAAAACAATATCAGTGTACACACACACACAAACACACACACACACACTTTGTTTGGTTGTTGCAAGTTTGTTTAGATGCTTCTCAGACCGAACTTTATTTCTGTCAGATCAATCCATCAACTTTTATTTATTTGTTTATTTATTCATACCTAATTATTCTTAGGATAGAACAGAAGCAAAGTTGTATATTTAAAAGACTTTTTGACAAAAAAAAGAGAAAAAAGTGCCAGTCTCAGGTGAAGTGATTGTTGTATGTAATGTAACAATGCCTTCATCTCTCTCTCTCTCTCTCGCTCTCTCTCTCTCTCTCTCTCTCTCTCTCTCTCTCTCTCTCTCTCTCTCTCTCTCTACCTCTCATTCAGGATCGGCTGGCAGATGAAGGTGGGGATGAAGAGGAGGAGCAGCGAGACGGAGCAGACGATGACGACGATGATGACGATTATGATGATGAGGACGATATTGATGATGAGGGATGGGTGAACATGGGATTCCTCTCCTCCACTTGGTCTTTCATCACCACTTTTTTTGCATCTCTGATTCCCGAGGCCGTTCCTAATGCAGTGAACTGACCTCTGAGCTTCACCCTGGACTCATCATCCTCACCCCTGTCCCCTTCATCATCAGATTTGCCTCATCCTAGATGCCTAGACCTCACCCCTGACCCTTCAGCCTCACCCTGGACCCCTCATCTTTGATTCCTCAACCCCTCAGCCTTACCCTGGACCCCTAAGCTCACCCTGGACCCCTTATCCTCACTTTCTCAACCCCTCAGCCTCACCCCTAACCCCTCATCCTCACTTCCTCAACCCCTCAGCCTCACCCCTAACTCCTCATCCTCACTTTTTCAACCCCTCAGCCTCACCCTGGTCCCCTAAACCTCATCTTGGACCATTCATCCTGACCTCATCAGCCTCACCCCACACCCCTAAACCTCACCCGACTCTTCATCCTTACCCCTGACCCCTCATTCTCACTTTCACAACTGCTCAGCCTTACCTCACAACCCTCAGTCTCACCCCTCACCCCTGACTCCTCATCCTTACCTCCTCTACACCTCAGCCTTACCACGGACTCCTCAAACTCACCCCACCCCCCCCCCAGACTCACCCTTGAACTTAAACTTTACCCCTGTACCTGAGCTTAATTCCTGGCCTGGAGCTTCAACCCTGACCTAAAAAAACCATCTCTCTATCACTTGAGTAACTGTACAGAAATGGCCAGTATTCGAGAGAAGAGCATGTCCAGACAAACCTCACCAAATATCTGAGCGAGGAAGCTGTGAGAATTCTAAACAAACACACTCGCATCTTATCAGTATTTCCTGAGCGTAATGCAAAGACCTTTTCTCACCCTTACACGAAGAGGCTCGAACCGTGGACTTGTTCGCTTTTAAACCGGCATTTTATAATCCACTCACGTCTTTTAACACGTCTCTTGTATTTCAGCCTCGAAAAGGGACGTCAAACAAACCGCAGCGTCGGTGCAATTTATATTTCTTTAAAAAAGAAAAAAAAAAAACAGCGAGTGTGTCTCTTTACAAGAGCTGTCCCACTTTCCCCCGTTTTTAAACATTAAGTATACTGCTGGTGATATAAAGTGTTTTGACCTTGTTCTCCTTGGTTCATCTCGTATCGTGTTCCTTTATCCAGAAGCTTTTCACACCCGGTTGTAAAAACGGCCGCAGAGGAAATCGCAGTGTGTGTGAATGCCTCAGCTCAAATGTTTCCGCATGTTTGCAGTGAATTTATTATTTTTTAAACGTTTTAGTTTGACGATTGCGCAATACGGTTATGCATGAGGTGTTTATCAGTGTGGTTCGGATCACGGCCTGAACTTCAGAATTCTGTAGGGGACAAAAGCGGCACAAAGTTGAAATATGTATCAGAATGTGCATCTCCATAACTGACATTTACATCTCGATGCATAGCCAAAGACACAATACATTAAAGACACATCTGGATCAGCTACTGATGCGATTCGATACGATTCCCCCATTACGATGCAGTGCATTCCGACTTCCATTCGATTCAACACAATGGGATTAAGTGGAAAAAAATTACGCTCTGCAATTCAATATGGTTCAAAGAGTTCGCTTTTATTTCTTAAATCATCAATTTACTTAAGTGCCTTCTGTCTTCTAACGCCGTGTCACACACAGGCTTTTGTAGTGTAAAAAGAAAAGATGAAATAAAGCCAGATGTTCTTTTCCGGTTTTGTCTTCAGGAGGATGCAGCTCTACCTCTGCCATGTTAATCTGTATTCTGCGTGATTCTCAGCACACGCCTCGGTTTTTCCGCAGTGTTGTTACACGTCATGTTCATGTAGCAGCAGTGGGGCTGAGAGAACACGACCAATCTACATATCAAACGTCGGTCGCAAATTATTGGTCAATTTCTAAATAATAAAAGTATAGAACGTTACTAATTATTATATATAAATAACTCGGCAAATATGGTAAAACATTATGCATCGCTATACAAATGCCAGCTTGTATCCGATGCACACATTCTAAAATCACGTCCCACCTCATGAAGATTGTGGACCTTTAAAGAAGTAGATGCCGAACTCGCAAACATCTCGAACCATCTAGAGACGTACCAGTGCCAATTGGATCCCACTAAATGTGTGGAGTTTTGACATTGGACCTCCTGGAGTGTTTAAAGGCTCTGGCATGGAGAAGCTGTTGTTGGATCTGTGATGATCACAAATGTTGAGCTATTTTATGAGTTGCTCCCAGTTTTATAACCATAATGACTGTATAAGAACATTACTCATAATCTTACACTCCAGTGCTCATGTTAGTTCTCTCTCTCCAGTGTTCTGTATTGATTAAAGACTATAATCACATTCTTGAAATGAGGATGGGTTTCCCTTTTGAGTCTGGTTCCTCTCAAGGTTTCTTCCTCATAACATAGTGTTTCCTTCGCCAGTCGCCATGGCTGCTCATCAGGGATAAATACACACCATTCACCTTAACTTTTAAAAGTTTTTTGTAAAGCTGCTTTGAGACAATGTCTGTTGTGAAAAGCACTATAGAAATAAACTTGACGCACCGCATCGTTCACTTTTATGCTAATGCGCCGATGGGAATCTGAATTGTACCATCCCTAAAAATGATTTAGCACTTTTAAGAGTGATCATTGTTCCAGAGCAGATTAACAGAAAATAGAGTACAATTCTAAATTCATAAATGAGTCCACATAAGTTTATCCTTAATGAGCTAGCCAGTGGCAGAAAAAACTCCCTAAGATGATGTTAAGAAGAAACCGTGAGAAGAACCAGACCCAAAAGGGATCCCATCCTAATCTTGGTGGCACCGAATGTCCATTCATTACAGGTCCATCATTGTTGAGGTTCACTGATGAAGACTTGAGTGTAAGACGCATTTGCAATCCTTAAACAAACTGTTTATATTAATAACAGTCCAAATCCATCTTCATGGTTCTTAAGTTTAGCCTTCCACAGGAACCTAATGGATCTTCAATGCTGCTCATGTGGAACCATCCTCAGCAGTGAGTGGTTTATACTTATAAACAACTCCATCCAGAGGTAGGGAATCAGGATGACTCGGTTAAGTCCGGAGACAAGAAAGAGGCAGGATGTCTGCTACATCAGGAACATGTGTTAATGTCTTACTGAGATGTTCAGTCCAAATTCAATTCAATAATTTTTTTGTTTATTTGAAGCCTGGGTTGTTGGTTTTTTTTTTGTGCCTTATTAACATTTCATAATCAGTTCCACCCCATGCATAAAAACAGAAGGTTGCGAGTTAAAAACCCCAGCACCACTAAGATCCCCTTGTTGAGCCTTTGGGCAAGGCTTTTAACCATCAACTGCTGGTTATATGAATAAGATAATAGCAAGTCACTCTAGCTAAAGGTGTCTACCAAGTGCCATTTATATATAAACAGAGGTGGAGCGAGTAATAAAATATTCTCAAGTAAAAAGTACTGTTACTTGAATAAAATTTTATTTACGTACTAGTAAATGTTACCGGTCTTCTACAAAATCTCAAGAAAAGTAAAAAGTAGCTCATTTACGATTTACTCAGAGTAAAATGTATTATATTTTTGGTTTTTCTTTGAGTGAGTGGTGTGAGGGGAATTTCTAGTGTACTGTAGTTCAGAAAGGATATAAATGATGGGATATAAATCTCAAACTAGTTGTTTAAAAATTGAAGGAACACCTTTACAAATTAAAGTGCAACAAAAAAGGCACAAAAATAACTACGGTCCTTGGTTTCAGTCTAATGTGAGTTGTGCACTTTTGCAGCCGAAAAATGAATCTGTTTAATGTCATTTATGATAATGAGAGAAATTACAAATGAAACCCAGCTATTATGGATGCACAAGCCAGTGCACTCTTAGTGCCGGTCCCAAGCCCAGATAAATGGGGAGGGTTGCGTTAGGAAGGGCATCCAGCGTAAAACGTGTGCCAAATCAAATATTCGGATCGCAAACCTGAATTTCTAACCGGATCGGTCGAGGCCCGGGTTACCAACAACCACCACAGTTATTGTTAGCCAACAGGGTACAGAGACAGCAGGAAAAGGAGAAGTGTAGGAGAGTGGAGGTTCGGTCGGCACTTTAAATGTAGGCACTATAACTGGTAAAGGGAGAGAGATAGCTGATATGATGGAGAGGAGAAAGGTATAAATGTTGTGTGTTCAGGAGACTAAGTGGAAAGGGAGTAAGACCAGGAACACTGTAAAAAAAAAAAAAAAAAAAAAAACAAAGGAAGTGAGAGCAGCGATTAAGAGGATGAAGAGTGGAAAGTCGGTTGGACAAGATGACATACCAGTAGAAACATGGAGATGTTTAGGAGAGATGCAGTGGAGTTTTTAATCAGATTTTTTAACAGGATTTTGGAAGGTGAGAGGATGCCTGAGGAATGGAGAAGGAGTGTGCTGGTACCGATCTTTAAGCATAAGGGAGATGTGCAGACCTGCAGTAACTACAGGGGAATTAAGTTGATCAGTCACACCATGAAGTTATGGGAACAAGTAGTGGAAGCCAGGCTGAGAGAAGAGGTGACCATCTGTGAGCAAAAGGATGGTTTCAAAGGGAATGAAAGTCAGTAGGAGTAAGACAGAGTACATGTGTGTAAATCAGAGGGAGGGCTGTGGAGTGGTGTAGTTGCAGGGAGAAGAGGTGGAGAAGGTGGAGGAGTTCAGGTACCTAAAATCAATAGTGCAAAGTAATGGAGAGTGTGTTAGAGAAGTGAAGAAAAGAGTGCAGGCAGGGTGGAGTGGGTGGAGAAGAGTGATAGCAGGAGTGATTTGTGATAGAAGAGTATCTGTGAGAGTGAAAGGGAAAGTTTATAGGACTGTGATGAGACCTGTGTTGTTGTATGTATTAGAGACAGTGGCATTGAGTAAAAGACAGGAGGTGGAGCTGGAGGTAGCAGAGCTGAAGATGTTGAGGTTTTCATTGGGAGTGACGGGGACAGGATTAGAAATGAGTTTATTAGAGGGACAGCGCATGTGGGACATTTTGGAGACAATGTGAGGGAGGCACTAATGGGATGGTTTGGACATGTGCAGAGGAGGGACATGGGGTATATTGATAGAAGAATGCTGAGGATGGAGCCACCAGGAAGGAGGAAAAGAGGAAGACCATGGAGGAGGTTTAGGATGTGGTGAGGGAAGACATGCAGGTAGTTGGGTTGAAAGGGGCAGATGTAGAAGACAGAGTAGTATGAAGACGGATGATCCGCTGTGGTGACACTAATGGGATCAGCCGAAAGAAGAAGAGAAAAATCACAAATGCAGATTAAATAATTCAGACAGTGGGAGCACACATTGAACAACTTCCAGTGTTTTCCATATTGACGAATCACAATGCTTCGACTGGACACTGCTATTTGATTAAAAATGCCTTAATGCACCTTCTTGATTCCTTTTTATACTTTACTTATTCCTTAAAATATTATTCCTTATTGTATTATACATTCCTTATTATACTTTATTATACAATACAATACTGCATTAAAAAAATACTTGTCAGTTTCAGCACTCGTCACGAGTTTCGGAACAAATTACCGACGCATAATAAAGTGTTACAGTATAAGTATTATTACCCCTCATCAACATGCTTGTCGAGTTTTTATACATTCTGTCACCTTCGGCAAACACAGCTTACGCTGCGTAATAACGCTGTTGCCTTTTTTGCATTTGAAGTCAACGTAGTTGCTTAAATAATGCCAGGGGTTTGTTTTAAAAAAACAATTGATATCGCCGTCTGTCTTGTCCGTCGCCATCTTTTTCTTTTTGTGAGTTAAGCACATTTTTTCCCGCTCATCAAACAGTGTGGTCGAAAAGTTTACTCATTAACAGATATGATTTAAAATGTAAAGTACAATACTTAAAAAAAAAAAATTAAAAAAAAAAGGGAAAAAAAAAAAAAAAGTATATTTATGTAAAAGTTATATTTTTATTTTAAAAAGTAGAAGTACACAAAAACTACTCAATTACAGCAACTCTAGTAAATATAATTGTATACTTTCCACCTTTGTGCATAAATGTAATGTTAAGTTATATCCTTATGACATTTTACCCAATCAGAATTCAGTAGTTTTATGTTTTCGATATCGAACAAACACATTTGGTGGAACCACTAGGGGGCGCAAGTTACAGCTTCGAAACTGGTTTGGTCAATAGTTAAAAAATTTTCAAGTATTTACATTTCCGGCACCCTTATCCATTGCGGCTTACAAATATTTCACTCGTACATCTGAGCAGTTGAGGGTTAAATGCCTTGCTCAAAGCCCCTACAGTGGCCGCTTAGTGGTGTTGAGATTCAAACTCACGACCTTCTGATCAGAAGTCTAACCTCTTAACAATGGAGCTACCCTTTCCCTTATCTCTACTGCAATCAGAGCATTTTCATTTGGATAGACTTTTACTTCACTACATTTTAATGAGTAATATCTAACTATACCCAGGAGGACTCGAGTCCCGTCTAAATGTCAGAGGGGGCGGAGTCACAGCTGTTTATAATAACAATCTAAGCGTCGCACAAAAAACTAAACACAACTGTAAAACATTTGAAGTTCTTTACACCAACGTAAACGTAAACATTGCCACAGTCGCCACCGACTCGCTCATCAGGGACAAACTTACACTTATAAAGAACATATAAATTTTTTAGCAGCACATTATCGGTGTAAAGCTGCTTTGAGACAATGTTCATTGTTAAAAGCGCTACACAAATAAAAATAAATTGAATTAAACTTGTTCACTCTATTTCGTGCCGTTCCTCTCTACTTTGAGGGGTCATCGAGAAGCTGTGGGTCACTATAGAGAAGGTCCTCTGTATAAAAAGGTCTGATATGCAGGAGAATGAAACGCTGATCTGCATCAATTATTCACATAGTTCTCCCAGATCAGCACTTTTGATACATGAGCCCGAAATACTTTTGCACTTTTACTCAAGTAGAAATGTAAAAAGAGGGGATTAGTACAGGAATGATCCCTTAGTTCTCCATGCTACACATTAACAGCATTCAATGTCTTAAACCGACTTTAATAAAATAATAATTTTGTGCAGTAATTGATTTTTACAAACACGCTTGATGTATTGGGTGTGCTTTATTTATAACAGCATTTAATTGTCACATAAACATTACAGCACACTGAATTCTTTTCTTCTTATATCCCAGCTGGTTAGGAAATTGGGGTGATGATGAAACAGCCCCCCCCTGGAGGAGGAAGGGTTAAGGGCCTTGCTCGAAGGCTCAACAGTGGCAGCTTGGCAGTGCTGGGGCTCAAACCCATAACCTAATCAGTAACCCAGAGCCTTAACCATTGAGCCACCACTGGTCCTCCCTCCATTTTTTTTTAACCCTATAGCAGTGCATTATAAACATTTCTGACCAAGATAAAAAAAAATGATCTAAACTGCTTTCTGACACCAGGAAACAAACTGAGTGTCAGTTACTTCTGTATGACACTGAAATACAATTTCAAATATACAGAATACACTTTTTATTTCCTTCTTTATATATATATATATATATATATATATATATATATATATAAACAAACAAACAATTTCTGGATTATTGCACAAATATCTGCAGCACAACACCCCCTCCCCTGCACGTCGACTCAGCAGAACGTGTGACGCTACACACTCATGGATGACGTGTTACGTATACAGTGACAAGACACACTTTTTAACACAATATCGAAACATTTATGTTCACAAAAGCAACATTCTCAACTTTACAGGGACGGCTAATGTATTAAGGAAAGAAAAAAATGACGCGTCCCACTTGTATACAATACACACACACTCACACACACTGGAGTGAAGTTCTAGAGTTCACACAGCGTTTTTTTTTTGTTTGTTTGTTTGTTTTTACGCCGGAAAAAGTGCTTACGTAACATAATGAAAAAGGACGAACACACAGACTATGGATGTTACTGCTAAATAATCTTTGAAGTAACACTATATGTTTGTGTATATAATAGAATTCTGGGAAAGATTGCTAATGGACGAAACATCTGTCTCCTGCTGTTCGGCTCAGCCGCCACACATCCCCAAGGCACACATGATTAAAACCCTGATTATGACCCCCTATGTTTTTAAGTACGACACTTCATAAGAAGGAAGCATCTAATAAAAGTGGGGACAATATGGAGCCTTTTTTCTCTTGAATTATTTGCTTTAATATAATATTAAACATGATTTCATGCGTTCAAACACTTTTTGATGCACTGTAGGGAGAAATGTTGGTGGACACCTGACCTGTGAACATCCCATTTCCACATTTAGTCGCCGTTTCCTCTTATAATAACTTGTTGTTGATGTTCCACTAGATTTTGGAGTGTGTTCATGGAGATTCATTCATCTACAAGGGTGTTAGTTAAGTCAGGTACAGTGGGGTGAGGAGGCCTGGGATCAAAGCTCTACAGTAGATCATTCAAGATCTTGAAATGCAACCCATGGAAAGCAGATCTGGATCATGGAGATGGTTTTGTGCACTGGTTTTGTGCACATGTGGCTGGAAAAGTCAGATGTCCCAATAATTTTGTCCATACAGTGCATAAATACCTGCTATCAATCTACCCGGATTTGACTCTTAGTCTTTAATGCTTGAGAGTCGAGAAATCGACTCCCTGCACTTTTGACATTAATTGAAATTCAAAGACATCAAGAGACATAGAATATAAAGCGTTGCGTTACGATGAAATGAAAATTTCAGACGATTTTTGCGAATTAGTTGTCAAATGCAGATCTGCTCATAGTGTTACCCAGTCAGTTATTAAGGCATAAACGTTTGACTCCACCCTCCTGGAGAATATCATTAAAATCTAAATTGTGACCCATAGTTAATTATTAATATTCATTAAAAAAAGAAAGTGTCCCCATGTGGAAAAAAAAGAATACAAATGTAAATAAAGAAGTGATTACAGTATTTCCTGTGTCCTCACACTCAGGTGAGTGTGTTCCTACACACGCTGTAATCTCTCCTCCACACCTGCTCTCTCTCATAGTCCTCCAGTCCAGCAGTAGGCGCTGCTCACTTAAGCCCAGGATCGAGTTGCTGATTATGAGCTGCTTCGCTCCAACGGTGGAGTGCGAGTGGCTCCAGAAATGAAGGAATAATACCCTCAGAGCGCCGTCTCTGCGTTTGACTTGTTCTTTCCATCCTGGGCTGGTTCCATGTTCAGCCTAGCACATGCCACCTTCTCCTGACTAAAACACACATATAAATATATATAGCATAACATTTCCTGGACATGAGATAAAGGCTACATCCAGATTAATCCTAAATCGGTTTGCGCATTGCAATGTTCTAGCAGCGTGCAGTGCATTTCACACCGATGCCTTCAGTGGTCTCCTACTAGTCAATCCACCTCTAAATACCTCATTATGATGCCACGGCTGGAGAAACCTTCAATATTATAGAGAAACGCAGTATGACAGACAGGAATCTCATACAGTGAGAATGAATGGCATTACTGAAGCAAGAAACCCAATGAACACAATTGAATATTCTCCTTTCACTGTAGCCACAGCTGCACCTCCACATACACCATCTCTAGCAGAAGCATCGATATTAACCTCATAATATAACCCCAGGTTTTATGTACAATTTTTCCTATGCATTACGGTTTTCCTGGAGATTTGAAATTGTTTGAAAATGGGTGTAAATGAAGGGGTCCCTTAGGTATGGCTTTTCTGGTGGATTCATGAAGAGGTCTTGATTTTCTTCCCGGATGGATGAAAATTACGAGGCCCAGCTTCACTTCTGTTAAGAGAAGGATTTCCACCTGGGCATACTTGGCTTCCTTCACCCCTCTCTCGACTCATCCATCCTCTCTGTGCACCTTTTTGTCCTTAAAAGTTTGTCCTTCGTCTATGAGATGCAGGAAGTCCTGAGATGTTGCTTCTTCTGTGTTGGCATGTAATTCAGATAGAAACTAAAGCTACTATTATAGACTGTTTAATATAGGATGTATTCATGCTAGTATGCTAATAGAATCAAATACTTTGCCATCAACTGATCATCAACACTACAATAACCTTTGTGCATGCAGGTTACGCAGGTGTTTGAGGTTAATCATGGTACACGCTGTACTTTATGTTGTTAGGAAGGACGAACTGGAGTTAAATCAATCACGGGTCTTAGCTTACATCGTACTCATCTTGTCTGTGAGAGGAGACAGACTCTGGACCGCAGGACCTGTGGGAATGCATTGTAGGGCCAGATGAACACACAACGGGCCAGACGTCCACACAAATGAGAAAAAAATCATTCATGTGTAGGACAAACGTTTTCCCATGTGATGTATGATATTAGGCAGCAAGTAGCGTTTATTAGCTTGTTTTTCATTGGTAGAGACGTTTCATTTCCTAACCATAAACAATACGTGTACTGTATTTTTTTAAATATATATATAATATATGGACAAAAGTAATTGGACACCTGATTTTTCCAGCCTTATGTGCTTTATCCCCAAAACTAGGAGACCCAAATGTGTTCGAGCAAGACAGTGTCCCTCCATGAAGATATGCTTTAAATTGGTCGGAGTGGAAGATCTCCTGCAAAAGAACTCCAACCTCAACTCTATTGAACACCTTGGAACACTGACTGCACCCCAGGGCTCCTCACATCATTCACATCAGTACCTGACTTTACTAACACCCTCGTGGCTAAAGGAATCACAACAAATCTCCACAAGCACACTGCAAAATCTATTGGAACATCTTCTGAGCAGAGTAAAGGTTTTTATAGCAGCAAATGTTAGATGTGGAATGGGATGTTCACAAAGCACATACAAATCTTATCAGGTGTCCACAAACTTTTGTCAATAAATCTTTTCTGCATCTTGCATCATAAGAATCATTTAGAAAAGTCACCTAAGTAGCTTCAACAGTTCAAAACCAGCAATAAATAATAATATTTAAAGTTACTCATGCTGGGATTTGTGAGAATTGTAACTTTAAAAAAAAACAATAGGTGGCGCTGCTGTCTTTATAAGTATGCAGTGTGGAGGTGTTCCAGCAGGAGGAGCTCACCTTCCACAGCAAGTCTGGCCTGGAATCTTCAGGACGTTTAGTTTTTGTCCTCCAGCTCGCCCTCTTTTTCCTCCTGTGTATGTTAATCCCGCCTCTGTCTCTGCCTCGTCCTCTTCCTCCATCAACTCCTCAGCTTCCTGTAGACGAAGGATGTATTGTCGAATTGATACAAATCAGAAAATCTGTATAGGTTTTTTATTGAATTTTAAAGACGAGTTGTAGTTAAACTCTGTCTTTTGTCTGCCACATTTCTGCCTCAACTTTCATGTAACAATAAGGACACATAACAGTCCTCATCTTTCTCTCTATGTTAAATCTTTCTCTCTCTCTCTCTCTCTCTCTCTCTCTCTCTCTCTCTCTCTCTCTCTCTGATGTATCTGCCTGATTAATCCCTCTGGATCTAGTTCTCTTCAACTGGAGACCACTCTTTGGTTCCAAACATACAGCCTAAAGCTCCATAAAGTTCCTAAACAACTCGAGAACTTTGAGGATGGTTTTGAATTGTAATTAATATCAACCACGGCTCAGGACAGCAGTTTGTATGAAAAGTTCTGCGCCTAAGCGCCCATCACTGAGCAGTACACCACGAAATGATAAAACTATAACGAATGGACATTCAATAGCACCCAGATGAGAATGGGTTTCCTTTTGAGTCTGGTTCCTCTCAAGTTTTCTTCCTCATGAAGTCTCAGGGAGGTTTTTCTTACCATTGCTGCCATTGGCTCACTCATCATGGATAAACCTATAAGGAATTAACGTATAAACTTATACGTTCCTACATAACCATCTTTCTAAAGCTGCTTTGGGACAATGTCCATTGCTAAAAACAGTATTTGTGTAAATGTACTTCAATACTGTACTTGGCTACTTTCTAGTTTTACTGAGTATCAAAGAAATGAATGACTTTTACTTTCTAATCAACTACAGTTATGATTCAAAGTATGTACTTTTTACACCACTATATCTTAATTGACCATGATCTTTAACAATAAATTTTACACGGCAGCTTTATCTGCGATTTGTTTTTTTGCGTCAAATAAAGCTTGGTATCTTACGGTTCTTTTACTTGGACACGATACTGTAATTTTGAAAGATTGCTTTACTACAGTACATTGCCCTTTTTTTGGTTTTTTGTTTGATCTTTGTTTCATTCTGGCAAGTTGAAGAGGCTGTTGTGTTGATCTTGTGTTGAGGTGGACAATTTGATTTGTATTTTAGAAAATAAAACCTCACAAATCAACAGGTTTTGGCTTTTCACTAACACGTGTCTTGGTGCCGAGGACTAGTGCATCATTGAGCTTACGTTCAATACGAGTCAAATATTTAGGTACTGTTCAAATCAGATAGACTTAGATATACTTTATTGATGGAAATTACTGCGTTACAGCAGCAGGTTACACAAACAGTAGCAGGGGAGCAGGAAAAAAAACAGAATGTAATTAAACAATTGTAACATATAAATAACTAAGTAAAAATAAAAAAATCTGAGGTAAAAAGTGGGGAAAAGAAAAAAGAAAAGCACAAACTAAGGCGCGGCTGTAACAGGCTGCTGCTTTTACCGCACCATGGCACCAGATACTCTCAGACTTTCATATTGAAATCGGTGACGTGTATGTATTAATTTTTGCAGTAAGGTATCAATACTTTTACACAAGTATAATTTTTTATATTTTTTGGGGGGGTAAAAAGTGCTCTACGAGTAAAGTTGAATTGTTTTGAACTGATCTGAACTGATCTGAAGGATAAATACAAAATTTTGCATATGTTTCTATTAAATACTAGTTGTTCAAACTCAGCAAATTCAACATACATTTCAGATTAAAGAAAAAAAAAATCTATCAAGTATCTCTCATAGTGTTTGCCATGTGTGATTGATACATTATATGTAAACTATTGCTGTGTTGAACTTTAGCTTCAGCTCCCTGACCTTAGCACAGTAAAATGTTTTAATAAGCAGGAGTAAACAAATAACTGTTTAAAATGAGGCAAAAATGTTTGCCAACAGTCAATATTTATCTGAGCTAGCATCAATCCTATGAGCGAGCATAAACAAAGTTTAAACACATAAAACTCAGGTTGGTTATTTCAATTAAATAAATTATTATAGAGGTAAAAATATACAATTCCTTCATCCTTATATACACATACATTTTTCTACTTATTAAATTCAGAAATTTAATTATAAAAATAATGAATACATTGAAAAAAAAACTTCACATGGTCTAAACTTGAATATCCTAAAAAAATCAGCAGGAAACTTTTCCGATCCTGAGAGGATTTTTTTTTTCTTTTTTCGTTCTGATCACTACCTCTTTACCTTTTCAGCTTTCTTGTTCTTCTTGTCATCCTCGGTTTTCTTTTTGCTCTCGGGCATCAAGTCATCGAGCCAGCTCAGTTCTCGCTTTGTGAAACAGAAATCCAGCAGCTTCCGCACAAACACCAACGCCAACACCTGGGACATGGAGCAGAAAGCATTTATTAACAATATTAGACCACAAACTCCAGAGTTCATACACCATGGAGTCATTCTTTATAGAAACCAGCATGTTATACATCTGCAGTGAACCGAATTTGGAGGATTTCCTTACAAAATGTCATATTTATTGAAATGTTATTTAGATTTAGTTCTCACTCTCCAGTGTTCTGTATTGTTTAATGACTATAATCACACTCTTGATGTCAAACAAATGAGGATGGGTTCCTCTTTTGAGTCTGGTTCCTCTCAAGGTTTCTTCCTCATAACAGCTAAGAGAGTTTTTCCTGCCACAGTTGCCATGGCAGCTCATCAGGGATAAATACACATCGTTCACCTTAACTCTTAAAATTCTGTAAAGTTGCTTTGAGACAATGTCCATTGTGAAAAGCGCTATAGAAATAAACTTGACTTATCTTTCAATCACAGTAATTTACAGAAAAGCCTCAGATATTTTCTTTCTAATAAACCTTTATGCATAGTTAAGGACATTCACTTTGTAAGCTAATTCTCTAATGTTTTTTGAGCCAAGTTTACTGCTCTTCTGCACAGAAAAATGGGCCAGCTCTACTTTGAGCTTTGTGTAAAGGGTTACAGGTACACACCACAAAGTTATAACAATTATAGCTCCATGTCATGATGCCACCATCTATTGTGTGCAAGGAAGATGATGGAGTCTGAGGTCACACTGAAAATGGGATTTTCTATTATATATGTGGGTCTTCCTCAAAGTGTTACCACAAAATTTTAATTCTTTGAGCATCTCATTCCACATTTAGTCCCCATTTACTGTTATAAAAACGTCCACTCTTCTGAGAAGATGTTCCACTAGATTTAGAGTGTGCTTGTGGAAATTCATTCAGCTCAAGGGTGTAAGTAAAGTCAGGCCAGTGATAAAGGTGAGGTGAGAAGGCCTGGGGTGCAGTCAGCGTTCACGTCCCAATTTCCAATAAGTTTGGAGCTTTATAGCAGGAGATCTTCCACTCCAACCCTTGTAAACTATATCTTTATGGAGCTGGCTTTGTGCACAGGGGCACTGTCATGCTGGAACAGGTTTGGTCTCGTAGTTTAACAGGGAAAATTTCATGATACCGCATCCAAATACGTCCTATACTATTGTGCGCTTCCTACTTTGTGGTAAGAACCACGTATGGCTGGATAAGTCAGGTGCCCAATTGTCTGTATAGTGTATTTTTTCACAGACATATAGATGAGTCTTAAAACAATGAACAATCTTGCAGACAATCGTTTAGCAAATTCGCTAGACAGTCTACCAGCACAATATTAGTGAATAATACACCTGTCTTTTTTGGATGTTCTCTGTATAATCTGTATTAATTTTTCTTATGTTCAGTGCACACTGAGATAAGAAGAGCAATAAGCCTTGCTGATACCATCATGGGGAAGACGACGCGGGCAGCCGAAGCTTTGATAACCCACAGCAGAACCAGACACGTGAGCTGCACCAACGTGAAGACGTGAACCTTCCACAGAGGTACGTAGCGCAGATAAATCAGATCGGGCTGGTGCTTAGCCGGCATACCAAACAACTTTATCCTGTCAAAGAACTGAGAGAGAAAACAGAGTTCAGAGAGACCTTCATGATCACTGCATTCTTTAATAATAGAAGTTGTAAGTTGTATGTACAGTATGGATTCTCAGGGGTGTGGTGGGTGCAGTTTGGCTACTGATTCTATCCTATAATTGACTTCTTTTTCAATAGCAACATGTTGTTTGTTTCTTTTAAACCACAACAATTTGTTTTCGAATACGATTATTTATTCACAGTTGTACTGATTATGAGGTGAATAACAAACCAAAGCAATATGGAAAAAGAGAACAGACAGAAAGAAAGAAAGAGATTCTGTGTTGGTGTGTGTGCATTTCTGTTATATTTTATAATGAAGCTGTTGGTGTAACTCCTGGTGTTGTTTTTTTCAATAGATTTCATTATATTTCTCATTTTAACAATTTCAGATCATCAGATGTGATCAAGTTGGCAAATCTGATGTAAAATAACATTGGCATTTTTACATCCTTTGATTGGATGGACAGAGAGCTCACTAGTCAAAGCTTGCAAACCGCATCTGTAGCAAACTGCACAAGATCGAATGTACTCTAAGCAGTTTTTTTTAGGCAGGACGCCACTGAAGGACAAGTCCAATCATGACCAATCAGAATTGAGCATTTAAAAGAACTGCAGCATAATAAATAATAAAGTACTGTAAAATTTACTTAATAACAAGGTAAAGTCTGTGATGTTAGGAGGCCATGTATATCCAAACCCCACCCCATGTAAGCTTCACTTTATTTTTCTGGCAGGAGGGAGGGGGTGGGGCTAATATTTGCATTACAAAAATTTATTAAAGCCTCTATGTGTACAAAATAACTAAATCTAGTTCACAGCAATTTTACGGGTAGTGAGTTTTCAGGTGAGTTTGAAAAAACTTTTTGTAATTGTTTGAAGTGTAATAAAATTTTTTACCTGTATGCCTTTAAGAGAGGACACGCCCATATAGAGAAAGACTCCATACAACACCGGCATGGGAATAAACTGTATAAAAAAAACACACCGATAATTCTATTAATACAAATATCCTCAATGCAATAATACGTGTTTCATCAGTATTGAAACCTTGAGGTGCTTTCCGACATGCATCGCGGTTTCTGACCTTCAATACGGAAGTCATGAAGACGGAGCAGCCCATGAGCGTGAAGATGAGAACGCCGGTAAGCCTTTGCTCCCTGATGCCCAGGAACTTGGGCTGTTCCCCCGGTGCTGAGCAGTGGGACTCCTGCTTCAGGCTGTTCACATGCGAGATGGAGAGGACGGTGGCGGCCACAAACCATGGCAGCCCCATCACTGAACACACGCCCAACATCACGGCCACCAATAGCAGGTCGAGATGATAACCACAGCCTTTCTGTGTGGAGATGCAGTGGTAAGCAGTGTAAGAAAAAAATGAGGGTCGAGGTCTGTGTAAATAATGATGTGTGGTCAGATACCTTGAGTTTGTGCTCCTTGCGGTTGATAATGACAGCAGTGATTTGCTGGTCCATGAAGATGAGGATGGTGCAGAGAAGTGCAGGAACCACTGATACCAGAACCATCCACCAGGGATTTGGACCAAGTGGAGAAATCAGCCAGCCACGGTGCTTTGAGGTGGGCTACACACACACACACACACACACACACACACACACACGCAATATTTCAATTTCTTAGCAGCACAAAAAAACCTGGAGAAAATATAGAATTTGTGAGAATATGATAAAAAATATATTAAGCCAGAGCCTAATTAAACATATTACATATGATAACAAGCCAAACTATTTACACTGCCATAGCTAATACAACAATGCTAATATGCTAACAATAATACAGTCCTATATTTAGAAAAGCATATCAAAGACGTGATGTCTTCATAAACCACTATGAGCTGGATTTTCTGTGTTTAATACGTTACAACTTGTGCAGTGTGGTTAAAAGTCCCTGGCTAATGCTAACTGATGCTAAGATAAGACCAGTGTATGACAGCAGCTTGAATATTTTACAGATGTTAGGAATAGATGCAGAAACACATCCAAGACATTGGCAGAGATTATTTTACTTTATTTTAGGAAAATATCTGTGTTAAACAAATATTCATTAATTAATTGATAAATAACCAACATGAAAACTACTACTACTGCTTCTAAGAAAAAAGGCAAGAAAGGGGAAGAAGAAAAACAGGAGAAGGAAGAAGAAACGTTACAGAAGAAGATGAAGATGAGGCAGAGAAAGAAAAAGAAGAAATAAAAAGTGGGAGAATAAAAATAAAGTAGAGGAGAAAAAGAGGAAAAATAAGCAACAGAAGGGGAGAAGAAAGAAGGAAAGAATAGGAAAAAGAAAAAGAGCAAGAGAAGGAAGAAAAGATGAAGATGAAGAAGAAAAAGTAGAAGATGAAAAAGAAAATAGGAAGAAGAAAATATAGATTATGATGAGAAAGAGAATGATGAAGAGGAGGAAGAAGATATAACTGTCATATATGTGTGTGTGTGTGTGTGTGTGTGTGTTGTGTGTGTGTGTGTGTGTGTGTGTGTGTTACCTCAAAGCGATCAGGAACATTAAGTTTGGGAGATGGAATCCCAACCAGATAATCCACCAGCACCATCACCATTATAGTCAGAAACACTGCGAAATCGCTGATAGTGGGCGCACCTACACACACACACACACACACACAATATATATATATATATATATATATATATATATATATATATATATATATATATATATATATATATATATATTTCCACTGAGCATCTGTATTAATTGTGTGTGTGTTTGTGTGTGTGTGTGTGTGTGTGTGTGTTTTGTTTGTGTGTGTGTGTGTGTGTGTGTGTGTGTGTTTTGTTTGTGTGAATGTGTGTGTGTGTGTGTGTGTGTGTGTGTGTGTGTGTGTGTGTGTGTGTGTATTTGTTTGTGTGTGTGGGTGGGTGTCTGTGGGTGTGTGGGTGTGTGTGGTCACCTTGGTAGGGAAGTATCTTTCGGTTTTGAATTGTTTGAGCATGGAGGAGAGGAAGAAGGTGGTGAAAAAAGTATGATGGACCAGAAAAACACATCAGGGATGAAGGGCCCATGGTGTCCACAAGCAGGACCTACAAACTCACCATGCAGGAGCTTACACGTCTAAAAACACACACACACACACACACACACACACACACACACACACACACACACACACACGATATAGTTAGTTTTAAGTCACTGACAATGTTTAGAAAAAGAAAAATAAGAGGAAAAAGAGCAAGAAAATGAAAAGAAAAGAAGAGAATGTAGAATGAGGAGAAGAACAAGAAGAAGAGGAAAAGAAAAGAGCAAGAGAAGGACAAAAGAAAAAAAAAGGAAAAATAAAGAATAGTTCAAGTAGAAGATTTTGAAGAAGAAGAAAAAGAGCAGGAGAGGGGAAGAATAAAGAACCGGAGGAAGAAGAGGAAGAAGTAGAAGTGGATAGGAAGAAGTGAAAGTTAAAAGAAGAAGAAGACACAAAGAAGTGGAAAAGGATATGAAGAAATAGATGGAGAGGAGGAGGAAGAAGAAGAAGAAAAGAAGAGAAGGAGAATGAGGGAAAGAAGAAGAGTTAGAAGAAGAGGAGAAGGAGAAAAATAAGAAGAAAAGAAGAGAACATCAAGAAGTGAAATGAGAAGAAGAAAAAGAAACAAAAGAAGAAGAGAATAGGAAGAAGTGGAAGTTAGAAGAAGAAAAAGAAATAAGGAGAAGAAGAAGAGGATAGGAAGAAGTGGAAGTTAGAAGAAGAGGAAGAAGGAGAAGAAGAAGAAGAAGAAAAGAAAAGAAACAAAGAACAAGAACAATAAGATAGGTAAAAGTGAAAGTTAAAAGAAAAAGAAAGAAGAAGACGATGACAGGAAGAAGTAGAAGGAGAAGAGGAGGAGGAAGAAGTGGGAAAAGAAGAAGAATAGGAAGAAGAAGATGAAAAAATGCAAGAGACAGGAAAGGGAGAAGAAGAGAAGAAGAAAAAGAATGTAGAATGTGGCAGTTTGGTAATGCTGAGGCTCGCATCCCCATCCCTCAGTGGTCCCATCAAATGTGGACTGAAGTTTCTAACCTGCCTGAACTGTACTGTATCTTCAGAACATCTCCACCTCATGTCATGACTACACAAAGGCTGAGTTTTTTCTAACTTGCTCTGGATGATGGAACTGTACATATGCGTGTGAGTGTGAGGAAGACGAGTGGAGGTTTATACGGACCGACACACTGAGCTGATCCCATGGTATTGATTCCGCAGTGTGTCCCGTCGAGTTCCAGACCTGCAGCGTCTGGTTGGATATTTGACTGGGAGCCGAGCACTGACAGCTACAGAGAAAAGAGCGGGACAGAATGAAACACTGAATACTTCTCTACATCCACTCATCTGTACAGTATAGTGAAGCTAATCTGTGCATGGTGTACCTGGACAGTGTGAGGTTATCCAGGTCAGTGTGTGTGTTAATGGGATAGGTCTCGCAGAGATGCACCAGTTTCTCCAGAGCCTCGTAAATAAAGATGATGCAGATGAGGGCGGCGAATGCTTCCTCCGTGAAGCGTGTGATGTAGCACACCAGCGAACTCGCATCTGTCGCCACCAGGACGATACAGAGGAACGCCGTCCACAGCCCGATACAGGCACGTAGGGATAGGTAGGACATCCCATAATCCCTATGACAACCATGAAGAGGTTTGTGATAAGTTAGTAGGTTTTATCATCTTAGACACTCTACAACCTTTATTTTGGCCCGTAGATGCCCTCAAGGTTCCTGTGCAAATTTTGATGTCAATTATTCAGCGTTCATAAAAATGATGCAATGCGATAAGATTCACCACTATTACGATGCAGTGCGCGATTCAATGGAAAAAATATAATGTTCTGGTGCAGAAAGTTTGCTTTTATTTCTTTGGTTCAGACTGACAGCAAATCATTAACTTACTCAAGTGCCTTTTGACTTCTAACGCATGGCCATTTCATGGACCGTTTTAATGTCAGACAATATTTTTACGGACCGGCCTTTAAGGTGTGGCGGATAAATACAACAAAATAAAAAGATACGACCATTAAAACTGGTATTTTCTAAATATAATAATAAACGTGAATCCACTGTGTTGTTGTTTGTTCATTTTGCTCGCTTGGGGGTTTGAATTTAGCGGTAATGTATTATGTGTTAGCGGCCGGAGCCCCTTTAAGAAGGTAGAGGATGGAGGTAAGACGTGTGAACGAGGAATCTTCACATGCATCAAGAGTGAGTCATAGACAGATGTGGCGGAGAGAATCCAGTAAATATCCAAAATAAAACATTGTTCAGAATCAGATAATAAATAAAACGGAAATAATGTGAGTTATGTATTCTTTCTGTGCGGCCCGGTAACAATTGACCCAGGGGCTGCACTGTTCTATGTGACTCTCAGGACACATCGCGAGTGTCAAGGTTCAACTGTATACAGTATACAGGGAGTGCAGAATTATTAGGCAAATGAGTATTTTGACCACATCATCCTCGTTATGCATGTTGTCTTACTCCAAGCTGTATAGGCTGGAAAGCCTACTACCAATTAAGCATATTAGGTGATGTGCATCTCTGTAATGAGAAGGGGTGTGGTCTAATGACATCAACACCCTATATCAGGTGTGCATAATTATTAGGCAACTTCCTTTCCTTTGGCAAAATGGGTCAAAAGAAGGACTTGACAGGCTCAGAAAAGTCAAAAATAGTGAGATATATTGCAGAGGGATGCAGCAGTCTTAAAATAGCCAAGCTTCTGAGCGTGATCATCGAACAATCAAGCGTTTCATTCAAAATAGTCGACAGGGTCGCAAGAAGCGTGTGGAAAAACCAAGGCGCAAAATAACTGCCCGTGAACTGAGAAAAGTCAAGCGTGCAGCTGCCAAGATGCCACTTGCCACCAGTTTGGCCATATTTCAGAGCTGCAACATCACTGGAGTGCCCAAAAGCACAAGGTGTGCAATACTCAGAGACATGGCCAAGGTAAGAAAGGCAGAAAGTCGACCACCACTGAACAAGACACACAAGCTGAAACGTCAAGACTGGGCCAAGAAATATCTCAAGACTGATTTTCTAAGGTTTTATGGACTGATGAAATGAGAGTGAGTCTTGATGGGCCAGATGGATGGGCCGTGGCTGGATTGGTAAAGGGCAGAGAGCTCCAGTCCGACTCAGGCGCCAGCAAGGTGGAGGTGGAGTACTGGTTTGGGCTGGTATCATCAAAGATGAGCTTGTGGGGCCTTTTCGGGTTGAGGATGGAGTCAAGCTGAACTCCCAGTCCTACTGCCAGTTTCTGGAAGACACCTTCTTCAAGCAGTGGTACAGGAAGAAGTCTGCATCCTTCAAGAAAAACATGATTTTCATGCAGGACAATGCTCCATCACACACGTCCAAGTACTCCACAGCGTGGCTGGCAAGAAAGGGTATAAAGAAGAAAATCTAATGATATGGCCTCCTTGTTCACCTGATCTGAACCCCATTGAGAACCTGTGGTCCATCATCAAATGTCGATTTACAAGGAGGAAAACAGTACACCTCTCTGAACAGTGTCTGGGAGGCTGTGGTTGCTGCTGCAATGTTGATGGTGAACAGATCAAAACACTGACAGAATCCATGGATGGCAGGCTTTTGAGTGTCCTTGCAAAGAAAGGTGGCTATATTGGTCACTGATTTGTTTTGTTTGGTTTTGAATGTCAGAAATGTATATTTGTGAATGTTGAGATGTTATATTGGTTTCACTGGTAAAAATAAATAATTGAAATGGGTATGAATTTGTTTTTTGTTAAGTTGCCTAATAATTATGCACAGTAATAGTCACCTGCACACACAGATATCCCCCTAAAATAGCTAAAACTAAAAACTACTTCCAAAAATATTCAGCTTTGATATTAATGAGTTTTTTGTGTTCATTGAGAACATGGTTGTTGTTCAAATTAAATCCTCAAATAAAATTAATCCTCAAAAATACAACTTGCCTAATAATTCTGCACTCCCTGTATGTGGAAATAGTATAAGTGATACTAAGACTCCAAGGACCCCCAGGGGGAGCCATGATTTATTCATTCAGTTGACGAGGGCTTCTTTGTGAGATATATATATATATATAGATTAAGGATTTCAGATATATTATATTATGCATCACTGAAATACATTGCTATAGTGTAAAGCAGGGGTACAAATCAGACACCGCCCTTGACTTACTCGCAGAACTTGAAGAGGATTTTCTCAAACACAAGCACAGGCCCTGTGCTTCCCAGAATGGTCAGAGGCTGCCCGGCAAACAGAGAGAACACCACGCCTGTCAGAGACGCTCCAAACAACGACTCGATAGCACTCTGAGAAAAAGAGAAAGACAGAAGGCAACACACACACAAACACACACACAGAGATGAGAATATGCTGAGGGTGAGCAGGTCCTGTTTTTCCAGGCATGCACCCAAGTTGTCAGAGCTCATATGTCACCTTTACAAACGTGGCTTGGAAACTGGTATACAATCACACACACACACATTAGCAATTCTTGTGTATCGACGTGTGTGGGATACACTCACTATGTTATTCTTGGTGGCCTCTCCTAGCAGTCCTCCGAAGGTTATAACAGGAGACATGCAGGCGCAGTATAGGAACAGCACTGACGCTATACACTGCAAACTGAAGCCGTCCAACAGATCACTCAAGTAAAAAGGAGCTTTACGCTTTACATCACACACCAGTCCACCAAAGAATCTATACAAACACACAACAAACAGAGATAATGTTCTACACCCGCAGGCCGAATACGGCTCGCTCCCACATTTGGAACGGCCCTCTGAACAATGCCAGAGACATATTTAGAAAAATGTAATTTTAAATATATGTTTTACTAATATCATATCTGTGTTTGATAATAAAGGGTGGCTTTTCAACAAAATTTTTCCTTAGTTAAGGTCAAGGCACCAATAGTTGATTGCTGAAACTATCGGCTAGCAGCAAAAATCTAGTTTCCAATTCCGGCCTGTTGTCATTACGAAAGCGGCCTCTAGAGGGGACTTACTGACATCATGTGCTGTTTGTTTTTACAAGTGAGATGGAGAGAGCGATAATTTGCATTTATTACGATCCAACCTAGCTATCGGTATCAGTAAAATCCACTATCAGTTGAACTAGTTATAAACGTAGCCTAATTATTTGTTCGATTTACCCACCAACCATATGCATAAGTAAATGTTTTGATTTCAACAGCAATGAATATAAAAAAAAATCATTTTGAAATAAAAATGGTCTTTTATTAGGTTCTTTATCTCTTGAAAAGTATTGCTCATTTTTCTGCATGGTTCCTAACCAAATAATAAACTAATCCCCTATCAGGAAGCAAAATAAATACATTTAAAATCATAATAAAATCTTCACACTAATACTGGTAGTCACTCCGGCCCAAACCGGCCACATACTAATGAAAGGAAAAAATGATGTGGCCCTCACAGAATTAAGTTTGAGACCCCTGTTCTACACTTTGCGAAAACATTTTCTTTTTTTCGAGCTAGCCATGAACCTTAAAGACTGAAGTGATATATACTTTATTGCAGATATATCACAAGCGCTCTCTTTTTTTACAGCATTAGCACAGTATCACGAGTTGTGATTTAGCATTACAGCCGCCATTTAAAAGTCTGGCTTTTATCAAACTTGTACTTGTACAGCATGAATATTTGTAAAAGGCCACAGAGAGCCAGGAGCCGTCACTGCACAGGCGCTAAAAAAGGTTCCAACTTGTTTAATTAGCATTGTCGAACTGAAGGTTTGGTTATTATTAGTTCAGAGCTGAGGGAACTGCTCTCCACACACACACACACACACACACACACACACACACACACACACAGAGTACTCTTTCTCCATTTGTGTAAACCCTCTCTTTAAATCTTTTGCTCTCTAGCTAATTAACACAATGCCTACCACTAAAGCTAACCTTCTGTAATATAGTTAGCATATATTATTTTATTTATCTTATATAAAATCTGCTATTTTTAATGATGGTGAAGATGTGGGATGCTATCCAATTAAGACAGTAGGACATTTAGTCCTTATTGGTCTTTGCAAAGGCTTACAAACATGCAGCACACACACAGAGTTATTAGTGAAACCTTTAGGCTAATCCTTAAGTAGTATACAGTGTATGTACTATGTGTTTAATAGTATTGGGTGCTTTCAGGGGGCTACAAACTCAGCAGTATATAATGTGTGTGTGTGTGTGTGTGTGTGTGTGTGTGTGTGTGTGTGTGTGCGCATGCCCAATCTCGCTCTGGCAGGCGTTCCGATTGTAAGGCGAATAGGAATAAAAAGGCTTATGGAGAGCTTTCGGCGGTGCTCAGTGGTGTAGGAGATGAAAGGAATTCATCCACTGACATTTTCCATCAAGTTATCTAACACTTTTACAAAGAAAGGACGGAAGCAAAAAAGAGGACGAGCTGACGCCTCTGTAAACTTTCCGTCGTTCATTACGCATGAAAATTAAATGTGGGTGTGCATTCCAGCAAAGTAACACGCTGAACTTTTGACTCGGACTTCAGCGAACATTTTTCAAACTGGTTCAAATAAAAAAGATTTGGAAGAAAGAAAGAAAGAAAGAAAGAAAGAAAGAAAGAAAGAAAGAAAGAAAGAAAGAAAGAAAGAAAGAAAGAAGCTTCATTCTAGTTACATGTACTTTACTGTGAAATACTTTTTTACCAGCGATGTTAGGAAGCTGGGGTCAGAGTGCAGGGTCAGCCATGATACAGGTGGCGGCTTGGCCATACCAGGGCTTGAATCCCGACCTTCTGATCAGTAACCCATGAGCCTAAACCTGTTAGCCTTCGTCACAGCTTTTGGGACACATAGCTGAAAATGTTACACGTTTTTCATTGAAAAAAAAAACCTGGATCTAAAATCGATGCTTGGGGCTTAGACCTTTAGAATGATATATAGTTAGTCATGGTTACTCTTGTCCCTTTTTATTTTATCTATTGCTAAACATTAACGCCTCCGAAAAATGAGATACGTTGCCACGTTGGTGCAATGATGAGCTACTACCTTCCCCACTATATAGAACTAGAACTATATAGAGTTCTAACCATGGTGTCTGAGAGTGCTTCTATCCTTACATTGTTGCCAGCAGTATGGGAAGTGCCAAGGTGTGTGTGTGTGTGTGTGTGTGTGTGTGTGTGTGTGTGTTTACCTCCCTGTTCTCTGGAGCTCAGGGCCAGGTTGGTGTTCTTCCTCCTGGCTTGGCTCTGTAGGAGTCACAGTGCCGTTTAGTTGAGTTGGCCTCTTTCTCTTCATCTAGAGCAGAATGATTGATTAGCACACCCAGCCACCCACCCACACACAACCAGCCACCCACACCCACACACAACCAGACACCCAGCCACCCACCCACACACACTCCCAGCTAGCCACCCACCCACTCCTACACACACATGTTTA
Source organism: Silurus meridionalis (assembly GCF_014805685.1). Classification (NCBI taxonomy): domain Eukaryota; kingdom Metazoa; phylum Chordata; class Actinopteri; order Siluriformes; family Siluridae; genus Silurus; species Silurus meridionalis. Next base: position 20,620,773 of record NC_060893.1, on the reverse strand, counting down.
TCAGTATTTATTATCAGTTATAAAATTACTAACTGCAGCCCATCTGCTGATACAGTGTGCAGTATGTTCCCTCAGTCTGTATCAATTCTGCTTCATTTACTTTAAACAATGGACACAGAAACAAACTGGTGTTAGTCAGCTAGCACTGATATGGCTATGCTAGTCATGTAAGATAAAGAGTTTCAGGGGGATTTAACCAAATAGAACAAATCTTTTATACATTTTAAGATTATTCATCCCTGTTTAGAAGGAACCACCAGTCCTCAGGACCTCCCTGTTCCTTCCCGATGCCCTACTTCTGGATGTAGGTCTCATAAATTGGAAAACATTTGCTGCTGCTGAGGATGGTTTCTCATGAACAGATTAAAGATTCATGAGATTCCTTCTGGATCTAGCACTTGGAAATCATGTAGATGGACAGTAATTATTATAAACGGTCCGCTACAACAACGAAGGGCTGCAATCGCCAAGAACTTCCATCAGTAAACAGGACATTCAGTGTCACCCAGATAAGGACCGATTCCCTTTTGAGTCTGGTTCCTCTAAAGGTTTCGGTATCGTGAATTCTTAGGCAATTTTTCTTTTTACACCATCAAGAATTTTACTTATTTTTATTTGAATATCACACTTAACAATGGATATTGTCTCAGCTTTACAGAGATAAGTGTTGATAAAATTTTTATAAATTTGTTCCTTATAATTGTAGGTTTGTCCATAATAAGAGAGCCAGTGGCGAATGTGGCAAGGAAAAACTCCCTGAGATGTCATGAGGAAGAAACCTTGAGAAAAACCAGACCCAAAAGGGAACCCATCTTTATCTGGGTTGAATGTCCATCACTAATGGCTCAGTCGTTAACAATAAACATTTATTTATGTAAAGCTTCTTTGTTAAAATGTCCATCGGTAAAGTGCTTTAGAAATAAAATTTAACCAAATTGACTTTAACCAGACAATCTGGCTAATAATGTGAGGAGATCATATTGATTCAAGTTGTGGATTTTTCTCAGTAAATCCATGACTAATATACTAGCTTTTTCCAGGTTTGTTTTGGTTAGAACTAGCTAGATATTTTTTGGTTTGGAATAGTAATGATAATTAGATTAAATCTCATTGCCTCTGTAGTCTCTGATAGTGAAAATTACACTTAATTAAACTATTAAAGACATAGTCATCAGACTTTTAGCTTGCAGTAGCATCAAAAGTGTTTTCCTTTTTTGGTTTTTGTCTCTTGTAGTATTTCTAGACATGGTCTCTAGAAACATGTTTTGTTAAAGAGGGAATATGGGACATTCCTGAGAGTAATTTTTCCTCAGGAAACAATGTTTGTGTCTTGCTAGCTGGTGCTAGCAATGTAACCAGCTATGTAGCTAAGTTTGTCCTTAGGCTTGATGAAAACTTTTAACTTCTTTTATTAATGCTAATATTCCACATTTATAAGCTTCTCTTAAGAAATCTAGCATTGTATTTAGTGAATTTAAAGCTCAGTTAGATGAACAGCTAAACAAATTCCTTTTCTTGAATCCTGTGTGCTTTATTACTGAAGTAATCTTTATATGCCTATGATAAACTACAGTATATAAGTCTCGCATGACTAGCATGTGTACATGTTGTAGTGTACTAGCTGTAGAGTTGTACAAAGTGTAGCATTAATCGTTGTGGACGTGATGCAAGCCAGAGTCAGCTTGCTAGTACTAAACCATGACCTCTGACCTGTGATGGGACGTTCTTAGGAGGATCGATGCGGATGGTGGGGTCCCATTCTCCTGGAGGAAGAACAGTCACCTGGTCTAAAAACTCATCAATGCCAGAGAGGAGATCGGATCTGTCGCGGGCTTTATACGCCACATCATGGAATATCTTGGGTGAAGGAAACACGTATACAGAAATGAGTGATTACTGAACAACAGTTACATTAAATGTTTACTTCTAGATTACCTAAAAATCTAGCAAATCTAAGATGTAAAGGATTTTATGTAATTAACCGCTTAATCCAAATCTGATTTGAGAATTGGGTTTCTTGAAAGCACTGCTTTTAGAAAAAAATTTGCAACACATTTTTATCCATGCAGTGGATTTATATTTCTATTTAACCACAGGTGTAAAATGGTGACTTTAACATTGAGGAAAAACCTTAACTTTGCAGTTTTGTTTATGGTTATTCTCTATTTTGAAGTCCCAGATGCAGTTTCATTCACATTTATCCACTAGAGGTCCTGGGTACCTACATACTAGCACTGAGTAACAAATTCAAGTAAAGTACACAGAAATCACCCCAATATGCCTTTTTATTGGAGAGCCTGCGGTATATAATATTTGTATAAAATACTTATTGCAACAAAATGTTGAAAAATTTGACAAGCAGGGAAATTGCACAGGAAAAGTGCAAACAAAAAATTATTTTTTATCATTAAGAAATATATTAGATATACTCTTCTTCTTCTTTCAGCTGCTCCTATTAGGGGTCCCCACAGCGGATCAACCGTCTCCATACCCCCCCTGTCCTCTACATCTGCCATCCTCATATATATATATATATATATATATATATATATATATATATATATATATATATATATATATATATATATGTTTATTTATTTAGTTAGTTAGTTTTTCCAATCCCATCAGGCATTAGAGTGGAAGACTCAGATGTGGACATAATGACATGGTAGAAGGGATATGAGACCGTTCCTCTATCCAGAGTCTCCCCAAATCCTTTTTTATTTATTTTGGAGACAAGGTGAGGAAGGCGAGATTGAGATGGTTTGGACATGTACAGAGGAGGGACATAGGTTATATCGGTAGGAGAATGCTGAGGATGGAGCCACCAGGAAGGAGGAAAAGAGGAAGACCAAGGAGGAGGTTCATGGATGTGGTGAGGGAAGACATGCAGGTAGTCGGGGTGAAAGAGACAGATGTAGAGGACAGGGGGGAATGAAGACAGATGATCTGCTGTGGCGACCACTAATAGGAGAAACCGAAAGAAGAAGAAGAGGAAGAAGAAGAGGAAGAAGAATAAGATTCCGACTAATGTTATTAATATGGCAGGAATATCAACATATGCTTAAAATTATTAAATAAAAAAACTCTAAATACTCTAAAAAATCTCCTTGAGATTAAACACACCTTGGCTTTATACACACATCCCAAAGCGTGTCCAGACTCTCTAACAGTTTCCTTCCTGATTTAAGCCAGACTACAAAACATGTACATCAATATATTTTCATGCTGTTGATGCTTTTCTTTTCTTTCTTTTTTTTTTTACTGGTTTTCGAAATTAATTCCGAAAAACATCCCTATTTAACACTTGTACACTCTCTAGCTACAATCCATCTCTGACCTCTGAAGCTTTTTACATCTGATGGCTGCATGTATACCCATGATTGTTCTCTAAATTGTATTTGGACAACATTCAGAAAAAAAATCACTTATAAACTTGGGATTCACCTCCCACACACTCCACTCCCAAACATTATGCAAATCAGAGTTATGTGTTTATTGTGCACATCTGGGTCGTAGTTATATTATTATTGAAGCATTGATTTCATTTGAGGATGGGCACAGGAATCTGTGCTCCTGTAATCTACTCTGTATAAGTAAGTTATGGCCCATTAGAGTGTTCTTACCTCATCTGTCATTAGAGTGGCCATGGAGCGTCCAATCTCGTGGTACTGGGGACCTTTTCCATATGGCCCTAGTAATAGAAACAGGAACCTGATCCACACATACACACACACACACACACACACACACACACAAACACACAATCTAATGAGAATGGTTTTACTGCATTGTGGTAGAGTCTGAAGTTAAAAACATTATACAAGAAAATTTTTATTGAATTGTAGGGTGAAGACGTCTCTAGGTTATGTATGTAACCCTAGTTCTCTGAGGGAAGGAGACGCTGCATAGAAACGCTTTGGGAACTCGCCCGAGTGTTCACACTCTAAATTAATGTGTGTAATCAGTCAAAAACTGGACGTTGGCTGTCACAATCAGCAAATGAAAAAATGCATAGGGAGTGAGGCAGCGCCAGCTTCTGTAAGGGAGAAGGAAGTGCTGCATGGACGCCGGAGGCTAGAGGCTCAAAGGGGGACCTGCCCAGCGATTGCCCGGCTAAGGGGGCATTATAAGCCAAAATGGCGAATGCATAGACTTTCAGGGTCGACAGAGCCAACCCCTTGGCGAACTGTCCCTGGAGAAAAATTCAGCACTGTGCCAACTGTCCTGGCAAACTCTCTCCAGAACTCCCAGAAGCACGATGGGGGGAAAGGCGTACAGATGCGGCCTGAAGGAATAAGGGAGAACCAGAGGGGATGTCTCTAGCGATGCAAACAGATCCACCTTGGCTTTTCCAAATTTCTCCCAAACCTGCTCCACCACATCGGGGTGGAGCTGTCATTCTCCGGATCTTAACCCCTGCCTCAAAAGGGTGTCTGCTGCCTCGTTCAACTGACCCGGGATGTGAACTGGGCCCAAAGGAGGATCTGGTGTGCCAGCCTGCACAGGAAGCGTGAACGCAGACCTCCATGATGGTTGATGTAGAAGACTACCGCAGTGTTGTCCGTACAAACCAACAAGTGGTGACCTCTGAGGTGTGAGAGTAAATGCTTCAGTGGTAGAAGCACGGCCAGCAACTCTAGGCAGTTGATGTGCCGAAGTAGATGGGGCCCTTCCCACAGACCTCGGGTGGAGCGACCACTCATGATCGCTGCCCACCCTGTGAGAGACGCATCCGTCGTTAGCGTTATGCAACGACTGGGGACTCCCAGCACCAGAATCCCAGAACCCGGGATCTCTCCAAACATCTAAGGCATGTAGGCATTGTCTCGTGACCTTGATGGTGCAAAGGAGATTGCCCCTCCGTGAGAACCCACGGGTCCTGAGCCACAACTGACAGGGTCTCGTGTACAGCAGCCCAAGTGGACTAACATTGGACGCAGCTGCCATTACAACTAGCAGTTTCTGAAACTGCATGACATTGAGAGGCTGCCCTTCTCTGACCTTGCTGATGGCTGTAATGATGGCCACAATGCTGCAAGGCCAAATGAAAGAACCCAATATTGGTAAGCCTCAGGAACTGTAGGATGGATACATGAAAGTATGCATCCTTTTGAATCTACCATAACAAACCAGTCCTTAGATCTGATTTGAAGCACAACCTGCTTGAGGGTCAGCATCTTGAACTTGAGTCATATGAGAGAGCGGTTCAGCTGACGTAGATCTAAGATAGGACGCAACCACCATCCTTTTTGGGAACTATGGCGTACCGGCTGTAGAACCCAGACTCTCGTTCGATGGAGGGACCACCTCGATGGCCTCCTTCCTAAGGAAAGTGTTTACTTCTTGTTCCATGACCAGAGCCTGCTGGTTTCCCACCAGGGTGGGAAGGATCCCATGAAAATGGGGGAGAGAAGACCAGAACTGAATAGAGTAGCCTAGCTCTACAGTGTGCAGGACCCACTGAGACACGTCTGGAAGAGCTTTCCAAGCTGCCAGAAAGTGCTCTAAGAGTATTAGTCTTTTGAGACTGACCTCCGGTGTGCTTAGAGCAGTGCACAGAAAATGACTCTAGGGGCCTCAAGGGAGGTGGCAATATCTCCTGCACCACTAAAATGCTGGTTGGAGACCAAGGAGAGAGCTTGCTGGAGCTGACCTTGCCCTGAAACACCATGGGTGGCAGGGTCAACGGACTAGGTCCCCTTGGGGTCCGGGACAAGGCGGGCACCAGATACATGGAGTCGCAATGCTGTTTCTCTGTACCTCCCTATGGGAGGTGGAGGGTTGCAGTTGAGGCTGCACCCACTAAGCAGCCCCATGTGAGCACAATGGGAGGTACTGCTGGAATGCGGCCGGAGTCATTGAAGAGGCCAGAAGAGGTTAGTGGGGCATTCAGCAGCACGACCCTGTCTCTGTCTGACATCTTTGTAAAACGGCACCTCACACTTCCAACTCAGGCAGCAGGTCAGCCTGATACGGCTGAAGCACTGTAGGCTTAACCTACAGAAGCAAAAGATTTACCCATGAGCACCGATGTATTGCGTAGGGGCTTCGCAGGCAGTGTCAGGGTCTTAGGGCAACATCTCTAAGATGCTTCACACCATCTGACTGAAAGTAAGACATCATGCAATTTACAACTAAGCAAATACAAAAAAGTTCTAAACATTTTCTAAACTTTTAAACATTAGATAACTTGCACCCAAAGCACTCATTGTAAATGAGCTCATCACAGATAATAATCTCGATGCACTCTGTCTCACTGAGATTTGGATTAAACCAAATGATGATATGAGTCTAAACGAGTCTAAACTGTCAGGATATGCTTATAATCATAAGCCCCATCCGACTGGCCGTCAGAGATTAGGATTTAGGTTTAAATTTGAAGTGCTAGTTTTTAAAGTTGTTCTTTCAGACATACATAGGAAACCCCTACTATCTCTCACTCTGGCCACCGTGTACAGACCCCCAGGGCCCTACATTGATTTTCTTTGAGAGTTTGCTCGTTTTCTTTCAGACCTCTTGATCAATTTTGATAAAGTGCTGCTTGTAGGAGATTTTAATATTCATGTAGATGATGCAAATGATGCTCTAAGACTATCATTTGTAGACATTTGTAAACTCTCATTTTTATTTTTAGAAATAATAGTTTTGTTAATGTTAAAACATTTCTAATTGTTGTTTCCTGGTTGTCTGAAGGAAAATTGTCCACCGTTGCTGGGAAACTCACATCCTCCATACATCTGGTCACTGTTTCATGTTGAACACTAACTGATTTTAGGTTAGGAATAAAGTTACCTGGTCGGCACAGGAACTTCAGTGAGTCCTGTGAGCAGTAGAGCAGGCGAGAGACGAACGAAAGCTATGATCGGTTTCTCCAGGAAATCCACTTCCCCTACCAGTACGTTCGAGGCCTCTGCCCCTGGAGGAATCTTCCTCATGAAGTTCATGTCCACCTGAGAAAGAGAGGAGGTAGAAAGACAGGATGCGTTTTTTTTTTTCTCAACTGTGTAGACTAATTTTCTTTCCTTGAGTTTGAGGACTGTTGGAGAGCAAGAACAAGAGTAATCAGCACTGTATTAACTTTATTTATTGCTGTTATCGAAACGCAACCAAACAAAAAACCCTGTGACTATTATTATTATTTAAAAAAATTATGAGATTCATACATGTGGATTAATTGTGGTTTCATTATCACATACTATACAGGTTTATTATTTATTTATCACTCGAGTTCTTATATCGAGATACAGCATAGCATATATCTGACATAATCTTTCTTCCTTGATTTTTATATATTTTTTATACCATCATTATTGTTGTTACTGTTTAATTTCTTTGAATTATATTACTTAATTACTACGGAGGTTTAATGTTAATTTAAATGTAATCCTAATATAATTATAATAATAATTTCTGTTAGTAAAATAACTGTATGTGATTATACTTATACATCTGTATATCTTTATATATATCTCTATATTATAGCTATACTTTCTTCTTCTTCTTTCAGCTGCACCCATTAGGGGTCGCCACAGCGGATCATCCGTCTCCATACCACCCTGTCCTCTACATCTGCCTCTTTCACACATCTACATGCATGTCTTCCCTCACCACATTCATAAACCTCCTGCTTGGCCTTCCTCTTTTCCTCCTACTTGGTGGCTCCATCCTCAGCATTCTTCTACCAATATAACTCATGTCCCTCCTCTGCACATGTCCAAACCATCTCAATCTCGCCTCCCTCACCTTGTTACCAAAACATCCTACATGCACTGTCCCTCTAATAAACTCATTTCAAATCCTGTCCATCGTCGTCACTCCCAACGAAAACCTTAACAACTTCAGTTGTTTTTTACTCAATGCCGCTGTCTCTAATCCATACAACATTTTTGCTCTGTTGACCCCAGGTACCTAAACTCCTCCACCTTCTCCACCTCTTCTCCCTGCAACTGCACCACTCCACTGCCCTCCCTCTCATTCACACACATGTACTCTGTCTTACTCCTACTGACTTTCATTCCCCTTCTCTCCAATACATACCTCCACCTCTCCAGGCTCTTCTCAACCTGCTCCCTACTCTCACACAGAAAGTTGTTTGTATCGCCATTTACATCATAAGATCGAAAGAACGCAAGCCGATCCATCAAAACAAATGTAATTGATACAATCCTCTTGTAAAAATTTTAACTTTTCATTTTCATGTATAGACATGTACACATCCAGCAATTCCAGCAATTATCCAGCAATTAAAACCATAAACAAAAAAACAGCAAAAGTTCTGTTTGAGGTCCTGATGATTTACAGAATTTTAAACACCATAATTACTTTTACAAATGTATTTTGTCTTGATGCTCTATGTTACTCTGGGTTTACTAATAACAAACATACATTTGAATACAGCATACATATTTGATATAAAATTAGCAAAAAAATTGCAATTTAATTGTGATTAATCGTGATTAAATGTTGTAATCAATTAACAGGCCTATTTTATATATATATATATATATATATATATATATATATATATATATATATATATATATATATATATATAAAAACAGGGTGTTTGCTTTTCTTCTATTTGCTGAACAGCTTCTGCACATTTTCACAGCCTGAGCCTGATCTATTAGTTTGTTTTACATATATTTATATATTTATCTGCACTGTGTTTATTTGCACAAGGCTAATACTTGCACTTGGAAGTCCCCTTCAGAGGACTTTGGTATATTAAGCAGTGTTTACATGTTGGGATAATTCCAATGAACACACACACATATACACACATACACAGCACAATCTTGTCTTCTGAAACAATAAACAGTAACCAAGAACAAAAAAACATAAAACATATCCTAAGCAAGTAGATTCAAGTCCTGGTACTGTGTGAAAACAAATGTCTCGAGGACGACAGAAATATCTGACAGGAATATTTTTCTGGTCCCAGAAGAAAACCTGAGGTTATTTGAGGGGGGGTTGTAGCTCTTATTTTAAAAAGAAAAAATAGCCCAAAGATGTCCTTTCTTATGTTTGAGTTACACTATAATATGCATTAGATACTTGTAAACATGGTGTCAATGAAAGGTCCTGAAAAAGATTAAACCATTCGTGGCTGTGGCTGTTTGTGTGTGTGTGTGTGTGTGTGTGTGTGTGTGTGTGTGTGTGTGTATGTGTGTGCGTGTGCGTGTGTGCGCATGTGTGTGTTTTTTGTTTCTATTTTTAAACAGGGTTTCATGATGTTACCATCCTGTAATTTCCAGAAAGTACAACTTTAAGAAACGAGGGTGATTTTTGAGAGCAGAAGCCATTTTTTATTAGCACTTGATGCAAACTATAATTCCAGTGTCATTTTATGCACATCAAGGCTTTTCTTGGTACATTTTTCAACATGTCTGGAAGTAACACTGACATTGCTGATTATTTGGTTTCCTTTGTAGTGTCACTCAACCTTTTACACGTCTCATATAAAAGACTTTTGCTAGCTAGCTAGTCACTTAGTCACTAATTTTTTTAGCTAGCTTAATCCAGTTGCTTAACAACGGTGTTGCCACTTTAACCACGTGATTCATGAGCGGATCATGTATGTTTGCATTCCAATGTTTTGAGTGTGTTACCTTGCTAAGATCTACAGTGCTGCCTTCTTTGCTGTTGCCTAACTTGGATGATCTGTTTTCACTCAACCTGCCTGCATCCACAGAGCCAGAAAGAGAAGTCGAAGACACCACAGTACCTGAGAAAGAGAGCCGACAAGAAACAGATCAAATCTACAGCACAAGCAGATGTGCAGAACTATGTGATTTTTCTCCAAGTGGCCATATCCAGACAAGCATGCATGGTTTAGTCTCCAAAATGAGTATTTGTGCACTAGTCACTGACCCAGAATACACTCGATACAGATGCTGTCTCATGTATAACAATACTCACTCAGCCTCATTATAAAACCCTGCTGAAGAAAAGAAAACTATAGAAACCCTGAAAGAAATTCTAATACCATTACAGACAATTAGCTCTTAACCATTACCCATAGCCCCATAGCCTAATCTTTTTAAAAGGGGTCTTTTAGATACCAACATAGGATTTGAAAGTTGCTAAAGGTGTTCTATCGCTCTTTAATGGTTACCACTCGAGATCCACTTAGCAGTGAAATTCTTTCTTTACATATCCCAGCTTGCTAGGAAACTGGAGTCAGAGTGCAGGGTCAGCCATGATACAGCGTTTCTAAAGCAGAAAAATGTTAAAGGCCTTGCTCAAGGAACCAGGTGTGGCCTGATCATCTAACCTTTTGATCAGCAAACCAGAGCCTTAATCACTGAGCTACCACATCCTGAAAAACATAATAAATCTTCACTTTCAATTTATACCAATCAGACATAACATTATGACCACCTGCTTGATATTGTGTTGGTCCTACCTTTGCTGCCAAAACAGTTCTGACCCATCGAGCATCAACAGCATTAACAAATTTTTACCAATTTGACCTACAGAAGCTCTTGTGATAGATACTCACTACTGCAGACCAGGAACAGCCAACAAGAGCTGCAGTTTTGAAGATTCTCTGACCCAATCATCTAGACATCACAATTTGTCTCTTGTCAAACTCAAATCCTTACACTTGCCCATTTTTCCTGCTTCTAACACGTCAACTTTGAGGACAAAATTTTCACTTGCTGCCTAATAAATAAATCCCACCCATTAACAGGTACCATGATAAAGAGATAGTCAATGTTATTCACTCACCGGTCATAATTTTATAATGTCTTAATGCTATGCCTGATCAGTCTATGTCCTTTGTTTTCAATTTAAACAACAAAAAAACTGTCTAAATACACAACCCAAAACAAAGGACAAAAAACGTTTTAAATTACCATTGCATTCTTCTCTGAATAGACCAAAGAGGTTCTCTGGATCTACTCATTGGACTCTTTCGTACTTATTCTGGAATCATGTGATATGCCATCCGTGGGCACTTGAGCAGGTCGGAATTTTTGAGTCAGCAGTGGGACAGATCATTTACAAGCAGAGATTTATTCAGAGATTAACTAAAGAATACCCACTGATCAAACACACTTACCATCCACCCACCAGTCCTCACAAACACTGTTTAGCTCTATAGTATAGTCACCTTTTTATTATATACAGATTTTCACTGGGGTGCCCATGAACGTGCTTCTGAATGCAGAAGCAGAATAGTCTATCAAGCTGAGGACAGGGCTCCATAAACAGGTCTGTCTTACACGCTACTGGGACACACAGGCACTGAGAAAATCTGAACAGGGTATGAATAAAATATAACAGTGGGAAACTGTCCATGCAGGCTTAAAATAATGTTGATGGGAAAGTTTACTGCATAGCCAACAAATACACCAAGGCATGTGGGCACACATACACATACACATACACTCACACACACACGCACATGCGCACACACACACACACACACACACACACACACACACACACACACACAAACACACACATTATTTTCCCAGGTCTTCAAATCTGAAGTTATTTTGCACTGGTGACTGTGTTTATGGAGCCATTACACACACATTTATGAACACAATGATTATATACAATGGCAAAGGGGGAGGTGATGGGGCTGTAAAGCTTATAAAGAGATGGATGGATGGATGGATGGATGGATGGATGGATGGATGGATGGATGGATGGTGGGATGGAAAATGGAAAATAGTGCATGCACACATTTAGGGAAATAAGTCCAAAGGTATTATAATGTCAAATGTAGTATTAGTCTGTAAATTAGACTAACGAGATGATGTAGGGATATGTAAGGGATATGTGAGTAGCTAAACATTACTCACACAAATACTTGTCTTCACCAGCCCTAAGATCCAAAACATCCTCCTCAGACTCTTCGTCCTCCTCTGGTGGAGACACCACAACCTCAGGGATTTCCAGATGGACTTGCGGGGCTCCGTCAGTCAGGTCAAAGTGTCGAGCAGGTGGTGGGGTGCTTTGCGGTGTGGGGACAGGGCTGGGTGAGGTACCATGGCCTGGGCCAGGTAGGAGGTGGTTTAGGAGCATGGAGACTCGTGAGTCGCTCCTCTGGGACAGGTTGGAAATAGAGCCCCCCAGTTTCAAAAGAGAGTTACGCGACGCAGACAAACCGTCACCTAGCAAGAAAAGGGAGAACGAAAAAAAAAGGGGTTGGTTTAATAGGAGAAGGGGCCTTCTTGGAGGTCATAAGGGATGCAGAGGCATGCAGTTGGGGTAGGAGGACGTGTTCAAGTGCTTGTCTGTGTATGGGAAACAGGAAGGAGATTAAAAAAAAAAACAAGAACTTGAAGTGATCCTGAATGCCTCATATAGGGATGGAAAGCAAGCCATGCGATATAAGCAAGACCAAAAATTACCCCTAAATTGCGAAGATATATATATATATATATATATATATATATATATATATATATATATATATATATATATATATATATATATATATACGTGTACCAAGTGTCCATTACACCATGCAATCGTGATTAATTTGAGGTTATTGAACCATACTCTGCAGAGAAAAAGTCCACAATTCATAATCAAGTCCTTTCTCAAGATAAACATCAGGCTCCAGCCAACTGGCAAGGCTTAAAGTGCAAGCAAAGAGCAGATTTGAGCACAGAGCAGCCCTATCCGCACCACGGTAATACTCACTGTTTTAATGCCTGAGTGGTACTGCTAAGTTACCATGAATAATCACAATCTAGTCCCAAGCAGCCCAGTTTATCCTTGATAATGATCATGCAAAAGAAATAGGATGGGTAAAACAGAAAAGCTTCTATAAGGGCAATGTTATGGATGATTATAAGAGTCATGAAACCACCAGTTTAAGCTTTTCAGGAAATGGTAGGTCTTCACTCGTCACTTGAAGATGGCCAGTGACTCCGCTGTTCAGACATCTCGAGGAAGTATATTCCACCACCTCAGTGCCAGAACAGAGAAGAGCCTTGAGGTATACTTACCTCTTACCCTGAGAAGGTGGTACCAGTGCTAGAGGATCTCAAGCAGCGTGGTGCACTGCAAGGAGTGATGATGTCTTTGAGGTAAGAAGGCTGCTCCCTTGAGGGGTCACCACAGAGGATCATCCGTCTCCATACTACTTTGTGCTCTACATCTGCCTCTTTCAAACCAACTACCTGCATGTCTTACCTCACCAAATCCATAAACCTCCTCCTTGGCCTTCCTCTTTTTTCAGCATTCTCCTACCGATATACCCCATGTCCCTCCTCTGCACATGTCCAAACCATCTCAATCACGCCTCTCTAACTTTGTCCCCAAAACGACCTACATGCGTCGTCCTTCCATCGAGCTAAGAGACACAAATCTCTTTCCTGTACCAAATGCCAGCTCCGTGAAGATATGCTTTTCATGGGTTGATGTGGAATATCTTAAGTTGTCTGCTATAGAGCGCTGACCTTAACCCTACTGAACACCTTTGGGATGAACTGCATTTAGGCAAATGGGGACTAAATGTGGAATGGGAGGTTGGTCAGAAATTGTCAGGTATCCCAAACCATTCTCCGTATAGTGCATGTATGTGTGTATGTGAATGTCCTCTGCGTATTTGTGAACACATTAGAGATGATGGAGCACTGCTAATTATGTAGTGTGTGAAGAAAGGGTGCGGAGAAAGCCCTCACCACTGCGCTCCAATAACAGCGGCTCAGAGTGTTTCTTGCCTATATCTGCAAGCGAGCGCACAGCCAGCGGGAAGCGGTTGCTTAGCTTCCTCTCGTTCTGGTGGTGGTGACGTTTCAGCACGGCCTCTCGCACCTTCTGCCTTAACGACTCGTCCAGCTGCCCTGTTGCCACCATGCTGTCTATCACCATGTCTGAAACAGGGAGAGTGAGAACTTTTTTGAAATTTGAAATTAAATAAGTACATTTGACATTTACAGCATTTGGCAGATACCCAAACTACAACTTACAGTTTTCCCAGTTATACAGCTGAGCAATTGATGGTTAAGGGTTTTGCTCAGTTATACAGCTGAGCAATTGATGGTTAAGGGTTTTGCTCAGTTATACAGCTGAGCAATTGATGGTTAAGGGTTTTGCTAAAAGCCCAGCAGTGGCAGCTTGGTGGTACTGGGATTTGAACACATGACCATCTAATCAGAAGTCCAACATTTGATCCACTGAACTACCACTTTCCAAAAAGATTTACATTACATTTATGGCATTTGGAAGATGCACTTATCCAGAGCGACTTACTAAGCAGCTAAGCAATTAAGTAGTTGAGGGTTAAGGGCCTTGCTTAAGGGCCCAGAAGTGGCAGCTTGGTGGTGCTGGGACATAAACTCATGACTTTCCAATCCATCTCCTGCCTTAACCACTGAGCTACCACCTCTCTATTTCTGACACTGAAAAAGCCAGCAGTTACATTTGCAGCATTTGGCAAATGCACTTATTCAGAACAGCTTACAACTTGAGCAGTTAAGGGTTAAGAGCCTCGCTAAAGGGCCCAAAACAGTGGCAGTTTCTTAGTTCTGGGATTTGAACTCATGACCTTCTGATGCAGAATCTAATGCCTGCTACCACCTCCCTCTTTCTTACAGTAAAAAAAGCTTGCATTAGGCAGACACCCTTATCCAGAAAGACTTATAATCTGAGCAGTTGAGGTTGAAGAGTCTTGCTCAAGGACCCAGCAGTGGCAGCTTGGTAAGGCTAGGATTGGAACTCACAATCAGTAAGGCACTTCAGTACACACACACAAAGGGGCATACCTGCAATGTCATCGATGGAGTCGGCCTTCATGTCGAGCAGCACAGTACCGTTGAGGATGCAGCTGCGCAGCTCGAACAGACTGTGCAGAGACAGTGTAGCTACATAGGGTTTACTCCACCTCTCACCTCCATCCTCAACATCCTCTTCAAACTTCAGCCATCTGCAGAGGATGTACACACACACAAACAACAAAAAGAAAACGAGACTGAAGACTTAGGTGAATCTTGAAAATACATAATTGTTATAAAAAAAAACATAGATAGATAGATAGATAGATAGATAGATAGATAGATAGATAGATAGATAGATAGATAGATAGATAGATAGATAGATAGACAGACAGACAGACAGATAGATAGATAGATAGATAGATAGATAGATAGATAGAAATCATTCTGCCTGTTTTTTCAAGCTATTATCCAATCAGCCAATTATGTGGCAGCACGACTTAACACAAAGTGGTGTGAAAAACAAAAAACATTAGCAAACAGAAAAGCAACAATCAGGCAAAAAGTTAATTTAAGATTAAGATCTTAAAAGTAGAAAAATATTAAATATTGAATATTTTTTCAAATTTAGAATGGACCTTAGGCAGACGTTTGTATTGTCCTGAATGGACAGACCTGCTGTGTTCTGTTCCTTCTAAGGGTGCCCACTTTCTCAGTCTAATTGTGAGACTGTGTGTGGCAGCATAAAAGCGTAAAAGCCTATTTCAACAATCCTATTCAGGTACACATAATGTACACTCACACTCACACTTACACACACACACACACACACACACACACCTTAATTCAGGCCCTCAGTTTGGTCATTGTTACAGCGAATGCTAGACCAGTATTTAGACCATGTTAGATTAATGATTCACCATTTTAGCTACACTACACTATGATTTTTCAACATCCCATTCCACATTTAATTTCCATTTGCTCTTATAATAACCTCCACTCATCTGGGAAGATGTTCCACTAGATTTTAGAATGGACAGCCATCAAATGAACAATTTCACAATTTTCATCTTCATTCCTTTATTCACTTACTTCTGCATTTAAAGGTGCTGTTACTATAGAAACGATTACATATTACGTATTAGTACCTGCTTTTTAAGAAACACCATCTAAACAATTAGAATTAACAATTAATTTATGATTGTTCAGATAATAATCTCATCTTATTGATGTTGAAACCTTTACTAACCAGAGTGATGGAGGTCAGCAGAGGTGTAAAGGGTACCTGAATATCATACTTAAGTAAAATTATAGATACCTTACTGCAAAACTTACTCCATTCCAAGCTAAAAATCATCGTCCATCTTCAATTAACAAAGAAAATGAATGTATCATGTCACAAAAAAAATCATTATTCAATGGGCATATAAAATAACAGTAAATAATTTTATTAAAAAAACAAGTATTCAGAGCTGACTGTAAATTGATGCACCTCTTAGTCTCAGAAAAAGGCAATAATTTGATTTAACTTCAAGAAAGACTGGTTCACAATTTTTTTGAATATATTCAAGGTCTTTTTCGGACTCTAAACGAGGTGAGTGGAGGTAAAAATGTCGCTTACAATCAGCAGATGTTGGGTGGGGGAGTGTTGAGCCTTCAAGACCTCTATCTTCAATAGAGGTACAAAATGTAATTGTTAAAGGTCATTGCCAATTAAAATATCGTGGGGTTAAAAGTACATACATTGAATCATAAATGTAGTTGAGTAGAGAGTAAAAGTTACTTATATCTTTGATACTCAGTAAAACTATAAAGTAGCAAAAAAATTACTAAAGTACAATAATGAAGTACATTTAGTACAGCACTGTGTCATGATTGTGATCTAGATTAAGATTTAGTGTAGGCCTTAGAGCACGGCCTTTTAGCCTGAGCCTTTCAAAGAAACAACACACTCACACACACACACACACACACACACACACACACACACACACACACACACACACACATGCATACACACACCTGGCAGTTTCTCTCCACTCTGTGTTGCCGTGTCGGATAGAAAGTTCATCCAGCTCAGTGAAAAGATCATGAGGAATATGCTCCACATCTCCGTCCTCAGTACCCAGAATACACTGAACACGTTGAGATGGGGTGTCTACATGGAGAGAGCAGAAAACATGATGAGAATGGATGTGTGTATATATATATATATGTGTGACTTATTGGTCATATGAGTGTATGTTCATGTAATACAAGCTACAGGTGTAATATTAACAATCAGTCTGGCATTTTACATACCACACACACACACACACACACACACACACACACACACACACACAAACACATCTCACAGGTTCACCTTAAGCCAATTCTGTGAGTGTGAAAGTCAAACTGAGAAGCAAGACCCCCCCTGAGAGGATCTTGTGGGAAAGACAGTGATTTGTAATTGTATTTTTCTTCACGGAAAATTTCAACATTGGAGTGGAAAATCTTGAGTGGCCTGCTATAGAGCTCTGACCTCAACCCTATCGAGCACTTTGAGATGAAATGGAACGTTGCCGGAACGCCAGGGTTCCTTACCCTACACCAGTACAAATCTCCACAAGCACTCTCTTAAATCTAGTGGAACATCCTCCCAGAAGTATGGAGTTTATTATAAAAGCAAATGGGGGACTTAATGTGGAATAATGGGGTTCAAGAAGCACCAATAAAGCACATATGAAACACATATGGTGTCCACAAACTTTTACCCAAGTAGCATTTTTTGTATAGTTTCTCAAGCCCATAGGTTGTACAAAGTGATACAAATCTTTAACAGCATTATTAACTATGATGCATCCTGTTATTTTTTTAGTGCGTTTTCCTCCATTTGGGTAGTTTTGAAGTTAAATGGGTCACATGACCACATAACAGAACTAAAAATGTAACATTAGTAATTTGAATACAAAAATACATCTTTCAGTTCATTACACACAGAACACTGTGTTTCCCCACAGACCATTATTACTGACGCACCACCAGCTCAAGTCCAGAGCCCTCTGGACAGGTAAACACTATGGAAGCCTATTTACACCACATAAAAAAATTGCCTGAATTCATTATTTTTGTCTCACAATTCTAACTTTATTTCTCGTAATGCCGAAAATAAAAAGGGCTACAATCAATAGAATGACATGCTACCGAACTGAGTCTCCGATCCCTGGAGAGAACTCTATCTAACAATCAGCTCTGGAGGAGATGGACCATGACAGATGAAGCAGAGGAGATCTCGTTCATACATCAACAGCTTCACACTTCAGGCCACAACATGGTTACCAGTGGATGCACCAGAAATGTTAAACGAGAAACAATGTCACAATTGCGAGAAAAAAAAGTTTTTTATAAAAAGTCAGAATTAAACAAATTAATTTTTTTCAATGTGGC
The DNA here is from genome assembly GCF_014805685.1 of Silurus meridionalis. NCBI lineage: Eukaryota > Metazoa > Chordata > Actinopteri > Siluriformes > Siluridae > Silurus > Silurus meridionalis. The sequence goes on along the minus strand of NC_060893.1, from coordinate 20,602,657 downwards.
AGAAACAGGCTTCCATACAACACAGAAGATGCTGCAGAATGAAAAATAGAGGGACGGAGAGAAAACAACGAGGGGCGAGGAGAAGATTCAGGCCAAAGAACACAACAAAAAGTTTCCACATTTTGGGATAATTTAAAAGTAAATCAGTGTACAATGTGTTTACCCTTTTAAATTCATTTGAAATAGATTTTTTTAATGTATATATTTGTATTTGCATTTTGATGTAATATGCCAATTAAATGCAGTTAAATAAGTTTAGTTTTTACAGATATTCTTGTATGGAATTTCAGCAATAAAACTGCTAATTTTTTTCTAAAAAGTAAACAATTCAATTCAATTCATTTTTATTTGTATAGCGCTTTTAACAATGAACATTGTCTCAAAGCGGCTTTACACAGATAATGTGGTGATACAAAGTGAATATGTTCTTTATAAGTATGTTTGTCCCTGATGAGTGAGCCGGTGGCGATTGTGGCAAGGAAAAACTCCCCGAGACGGCATAAGGAAGAAACCTTGAGAGGAACCAGAGTCAAGAGGGAACCCATCCTCATCTGGGTTGCACCGAATGTCCATTTATTACAGATATACGATGTTGTGGGGTGCAGTGATGGTGATCAGAAGCAAACTGTAGTCCTGAGTCAATGTAACAGACTGTTGACATTAACTACAGTCCAAATCCATCCTCAAAGCGCCCGTTCTTACTCCGGAATTTCATGGAACCACCCAAGGCGTTGATGATAAACCATCCCCAGCTGCACAGAGTGGCCTCCAAACGTGAAACAAATGACTTGTTCTTATCTTCTCTTGTATATTTAGTATTGCTCGTTAATAAAGCAAAAGTATTTCTTATCCGATTATTTGATTAATTGATGGAATAATTGGTAGAATACTCAATTACTAAAATACAAAAAAAGAACATTTTATTGTCAAATTTGTCCACTTGGGAGAGCGTTTTAACAAATATCTCCGTTTTCACTTCTCTTAGCGTGGACCAAATGCCAAAGTGTCGTAACAAATATGTTTTTTCGAATGTATCTGGATTAACGCTGATGTAGACTGAGACCACCTCAAGCTGACGCGAAGACAATCTTATGCTTAACATGTTAAAAAAACTGCAAACAAGTAGCTCGAGAGCCCAAAGGTTGGTTAATCGCGGCGCATGTCCTGAGACGAGGCCTACCTTGTGCGAGAGATTCTCTTTCACCCGCATCCTGCTCGGATTCTCTCTCTTTGTTTCTCCTGCGGTGGTGTCTATGTCCTCGGTGTCGACGCCTGTGTCTGTTCTCCTTCCCAAGAGGGACGTGAACCCCTACATACACTGCTCTGTGACCTTGAACGGAGCAGAACAGACCATATTAAAGATTTGATTATTAGATTTCAAGATTTGAGATTTTTTTTTTGGTCACAAACATAGTAATATGCAGAATACAACTCGCAGTGTAAATGTAAACCTGATCGGCTGCTCAGAAATTTGCACTTCAGATAAAAGGGATTATAAATATAAAATGTGCAAATATATTTAGATGTGCAAAAGGAAAGTACAAAATATAATGGGGTATAACAAACCAAAAACAATGACAATAACTATTTAGGGTGCTGTGTGCAAATGCAGAAAGAACACTAATATGATTGAAGGGAGAACTGAGCATTAGAGACTTATGAGATGCTCGTGTGAAGAATTCTGATAGCTTGCATAAAGAAGCTTCTTCTAAGCCTCTCAGATTTGGATCAGACAGTGGAATCGCTTGCCTGATGAAAGAGGTCTGAACAGGTAGTTACTGTGTTGATTAGGGACCTTGATTATCTTAACAGCTCTGTTTCTCCTCAAATGTATATAGAGGAGAGAGCAGACCCTGAGATGCTAAGTACACTACCTTCTGAAAGGCTTTACAGTCCTGTTTTTCAGCAAATGACACACAAACTGAGATGCACTACTAAAACCCTGTATCTCCTCTTTGTCTTACTTTCTTCACCTGAGATTGTGTGTGAGCAGACCGTGTCAGGATCTCAGAGATGTCTACTCCATGATATTTAAGAAAAGATCTTGGCTTGATCTCAAAACCCATACAAATATAGTTTTACGTTCATTTATTCATTCATTCTAAAATCTTTATCCTGGTATGGGTCCTAAATCTGAAGAAGGCTTAAAGATGCTGTGAAGGGATTTGAATCAAACAGACAACATGCTCTTTTATGGTTCTCATGTGTCTTGAGGACGTTTACATCTACTGTATATTAATGCCATTTGGCAGACGTCTTTATCCAGAGCGACTTACGTTTATTTAATTCATACAACTAGACAGCTATGGGGTTAAGGGTCTTGCTCAGGGGCACAGCAGTGGCAGCTTGGTGTGACTGGGATTTGAACTCACAACCTCCAAAGTTTAATGCTTTAACCACTAAGCTACTACCTCTCCAACAAAATGTTTCTAAACTGACTGATTAACAGGAAACTAGAGAAACTTCCGTGTCCTGATTGTTGGGGTGCTGGTGGTCCACCTAATTTTTTTCTCTCCTCTAAATCTGGGACATGATGCATACCAGAGGATCTCCTCTGAGTTGATTTTGTCAGAATGCAAGGAAATCTTGAAGTATTTCATCAAGTGCTCTAAATTCATTGACCCCAATGTAAATAGAAATATCCAAAACATCATAGAAATATAATGTAATGTTCCAAAATTTCCAGGAACAACTGTGGCACTGTTTTAAGCACATCCTGACCTTTATTAATAGGTTCAGGATTGATATTAGCGATAGCAGATTTGTTCCCTATCTCTAATTTTACACTATAAGTATGAAGTGGAGTGAAGGAAGGTGGACAAATCCCTGATATATCCCAATATATTGTATCTGTGCTTTGAACAAAAAGACCATCAAGATCTTGCATCAACTTTTAAAAATGAGGGTTGTAAATGTAGTACAGAACTGCATGTGCTTTTCAAGCTTTGTGATTGCATTGTCGCTGTGTGGACAGAGCTTGATTTCGAATTAACAAGATATGGTGCACAAAACAAAAAACATCCAGTGAAAAAAGAGCAGTCAGAGGTCAGAGGATAATAGAGAATGGTCAGATTGCTTGAGGCTGACAGGAAGTCTATGGTAGTTCAAATAATCACTCTTGACACCCGTGGGGAGCAGACAAGCATCTCAGAACATACTACATGTCTATCAAAAACAGGAGACCACAGTGGGAACTTTGGAAAAAAACATCACCAGGTTTTTTTCCGAAGACAGATACAGATGTAAAAGCACCAGGACTAGTCTTTATTATTTGTATTTATTTTTAGTTCTGTCAAAAAAAACCGAATTGAAATAAGTGTCTAATACATTATGTCCACCTATGCTTTAAACCCTTCAACATTTTAATGTAATGATCTCAAATGCTCTTTTGTTTTCATTTCTCTGTTTAGTTTGACCACACTGTGGGATCTGGATGAGCTTGTGTTTCTCCTCAGTGATGAATTCACAGCAGGTGATAGACTTATTCTGCCTGGTGTGCTCTCTTTTCCGAATATATTTCCTTAAAGCAATATTTGTCATCATTAATGAATAATTGAATAGTCTCACAGTTTGCACTTACCATTCAGAACTAATTTCTTTCACCTTCATGTGAGGTGTTGAAGGCTTATTAGGTCTACAGTCATGTCTGTTCACCATGATGCATAGTTAAATTAATTTATAAATAGACAGATAGATAAGATGGATAGATGGATAGATGGATGATGGATGGATGTTGTGTAGTGGGTTTTGGGTAATACAAATATAGTTATGGAATAGATTAGCAACAACATTGTGTTTAGAGAGGCAGGGTGTACGAATAGATAGGTGCTAAACAGCTGCTTGATGGACAAAAGACTCCAGAGCTGGTGGATGACTGACTGATTGGATTAGATTGGATTGGATTGGATTGGATTTAATTGTATTGGATTAGATGGATGGATGCATGGATGAATGGATGGATGGATGGATGGATGGATGGATGGATGGATGGATGGATGGATGGACGGATGACAGTAGCTGGCTGGCTTGATTAATAGATGTATGTATGAATGTATGTATGGATGGATGGATGAATGGATGGATGGATGGATGGATGGATGGATGGATGGATGGATGACTGTGGCTGGCTGGCTTGATTCATAGATGATGTATGGATAGATGGAGGTAGGATGGATGGATGGATGGATGGGTGACAGTAGCTGGCTGGCTTGATTCATAGATGTATGTATGTATGTATGTATGGATGGAGGGATGGATGGATGGATGGATGAATGAATGGACAGATTACTTACTCTCTAGTTCTTCATTCTCGAAGTCTGCATGTAATGCTGATCTGGTCTTGCCGTAGTCAACAATAGCCTCTTCACTGTGACTCTATGATCACACACACACACACACACACACACACACACACACACACACACACACACACACACACACACACACACACACACACACACACACACATAGCAACATGCTGTGAAATATGGGATTTCAGATGGCATGTTGCAGGAACACACTGTCTTAGCCTTTTAGACCCAAACTGCAAAAACCAATATGCGGCTCTCAACTTTTGACTTCACTGTTTGAGACTAAGACATGTAATTGCACTCAAAGACTCCCTCTCACAGTACTACCAAACACACACACACACACACACACACACAGACAGACAATAATGGAAAGCCAGCTGAATAATTGATTCTGAATAGGCTGAAGTAATGAAGCTATCACTCAGAAAGTGTAGAAAGGAGGTAGAGGACGTGCAACTCATTGCTAACATCACCCACATTTTGCACTTGAGTCTTTTAAAATTTAAATTATTATTTATTTTCATTGTATATTAATTCACCTTCATATTAACATTCACCTTAAGATCTGTCTCTCTCTATCATACACACTCAGACGATCTTTTAACAGCCAAAATAGCATTCACCATATCAGAAAACAACATGAAGCTCATAATTATACTTTTAAACACAAACCACACAAACTCCCACTGACACACACTAAAACACTCTCTCCCTCACACACACGCCCCTTTTCCCATTGACAGGATCCAAAACACCAGGTCTAATTATTATGTAAAGCAGCATCACAAATGCCACAACCACCAGGCTCTTTCTGTCTGCATCCTGACATTAATTGCATCCTACAGCATTCTTATCTCATAGACACAGAGACACAAAATACAAAAAAAAAACCCTGTAGTCTCTGAAAAGTTTAACTCTAAAATAACAGATCATATAAATGGACATCCAAGAAGTCCAGCCAGATGATCTACCTGTCTATCCACTGTGGATTCAGGAGCAAGAGATACATTTAGCAAAAAGCAGTGGCATACTGCAGCAGGAAGCTCAGAAAAAAAACTACAAAACTATTCCTTTCTCCTTTATTGTTTTAGATACCGCCTACAGAAAGTAGAGGGAAGACTTTTTTAGAAATAACATGCCTCTAGTACAGGGGTGGGCAATTATTTTTTCCATGGGGCCACATGAGAAACAAAAAATATTGTGGAGGGCCGAACCAAAAGGCTGAACTCAATTCTGCATAATATTAATTGTATTTATTTTTTTAAAAGCAGCACATAGCATTGTTTTGATAAACTGGTAAGAGTATATGTTATGATTGAGCAATGAAAAAGTAAAGTTGCCCTACAAAAAAAGTCGTTTATTCAATCAATTTTCACAAAATGAGAACATTTTTACCATTGTGACTCATTATTTTTCAGTGGGAGAAATCTCGTCTCTGCTGGTCTTTAACGAGTGCATCAAAAGTCAGGTTGAATGTCTGAGGTGAAGATTTGTTTGTTCACATAGGTAGGTAGAGCCAAAGAGAACCAACATCTTCTGAGCATGTCTTCTCATGTTTGGAAAGTTCTCTTCCTTGAAAGAAGAGTAAAAATCCAGCAGTTAACCTAACAAAGTGCTCTGCCAGTATCACATCGGACTGCGGTCAATTAGTTCCAGCTGAACATCACTGGGTACATTACACCCACACTGCAGGTAAAGGGTAAGGAAATCATGTCCATTTCATCCTCGAGTGTTCTGAGATCTTCAAATCGCTTCGAAAGCTCACCATGGAGTGCTGCTAACATGGATGAGTACCTGGAGAGGTGATAGTTGATAGTGTGACTCTTTTATGGTTTGCATGTGAGTGAGAGTGTTGCTCTCCAGTTGGCTTGAAAGAAACTGCAACTTTCTCATGAAAGCCTTTACCAGGCTGTGCATTTAATGAACAAAAAGGCCAACAGCAAAGGCAAAATCTACCATCCAGTCCTCATCTGAGAGCTCTGGGATACCTTTGCCTTTCTTCTCACAAAACTCTCAAATCAATGCTTTTAGGTCCCTCTTTTTAGGACTTTGCCCAGGCTGAGCCATCTGACAGCTGTGTGGTAGCCGATGTCACTATGTTCAGTCTCATTTGGGCAAACGTCCGTTGTGACCCCATTTCAGCCCCAGCGTATCCATGCATGCATTTACCACTGTAAACAGATTGCTACCTGTGCAGCATTTTTTTACGTATTGCGTCACGTGCACGTGAATAAAAAAAACTTCTAAATAAAAGTAGCGCAGCTTTATTCTATGCATTAGGTAACATTTGAAAATGTGTTTATTTTTAAATTTACAGTAAACCTCACACCTTATAATGCCCAGGTGTGATCTAGTAGAAGAAGCCTTCCACCAGGTATTGATTGTGTACGGTATTAACATTTATAAAACATGTCCACTGAGTGGATAAGGCTGTCTGCCAAAAGATATAAATGTAAATGTGTGACTTGTGGGTCTCAGGGTTGTTAACTGTAGCTTGTGGGTCTCAGGATGCAAGGTGTGACTTATGTGTCTCAGGGTGTAAGGTGCGACTTGTGGGTTTCAGGGTTGGAGAAGCAACTTGTGGGTCTTAGTATAGAAGGTGTAACTTGTGGGTCTCAGGATGGAAGGTGTGACTTGTGGGTCTCAGCGTGGAAGGTGTGACTTGTGGGTCTTAGTGTAAAAGGTGTAACTTGTGGGTCTCAGGATGGAAGGTGTGACTTGTGGGTCTCAGCATGGAAGGTGTGACTTGTGGGTCTCAGGGTACAAGGTGCAACACGTGGGTCTTTGTGTGGAAGGGGAGACTTGTGGGTCTCAGGGTGG
>NC_060893.1:20555524-20593024 GCF_014805685.1 Silurus meridionalis | reverse complement strand
CATGACAATGTTCCTGTGCACAAAGCTAGCTCCATTAAGATATGCTTTACATGGGTTAGAGTGGAAGATCTCCTACTATAAAGCTCTGACCCTCAACCCTATTGAACACCTTTGGGATGATTTGGAACGTAGACTGCACCCCAGGCCTCCTCACCTCAGCCAAATCAGTATATGACTTTACTAACACAAATCCCAACAAGCACACTCCAAAATCTAGTGGAACATCTTCCCAGAAGAGTGGAAGGTATTATAACAGTGGAATGGGATGTTAAAAAATACCCAATCATCCACAAACATTTGTTCTTTCACCAAAACCTTTGATGTTTAATCATGTCTAATACAATGAAGAAATCAGGATTCAACAAGGCTGAAAACCGTTTCAAACAGGTCGCAGCCCCCATTGAATCTAGCGCTTGATTGATTTTTTGCCTCCTATCTAACTCCACAGGGAAAGCTCAGTGGTTAAAATGTTAAACTTCTGAGCAGAAGGTCATGATTTGTAGAAGTAAGTGAGTTCAAATCCCACCACTACCAAGATGCCACTGCTGGGCTCTTAACTCTCAACTGTTTAGTTGTGTGTATACCGAACAATCATAACATTATGACATTATGAATAGTGATTGAATAACACTGAATATCTCTTTATCATGGTACCTGTTAGTTGGTGGGATTTATTAGGCAGCAAGTGAACATTCTGTCCTCAAAGTTGATGTGTTAGAAGCAGGAAAAATGGGCAAGCGTCAAGATTTGGATAAGGAGTTGGACAACGACCAAAATGTGATGTATAGACGACTTGATCTCCATAACTACAGCTCTTGTGGGATGTTCCTTGTCTGCAATAGTCAGGATTTCTTAAAAGTAGTCTAACGAAGGAAAAGTGGTGATCCAGCGACAGGGTCATGGCCGGCCAAAGCTCATTGATGCATGTGAGGAGCAGACGAGCTCCTGTAGCTCAAATTGCTGAAGAAGTTAATGCTGTTACTGTTCAAAGGGTCTTTACACACAATGGTAGGCAGGTGGTCATAATCTTATGTCTGATCCGTGTATAAGATAATTTGCTCTCGAATGCTATTCATAGACTTTATTTTAGTATTTAACACAATCATCCCTCAGCACCTGATTGAGAAGCTGAGCCTGAACACCTCCCTCTGTAACCGGATCCTGGACTTCCTGACTGGAAGACCTCAGTCAGTCCGGATCGGGAACAGCACCTCCACACTGAGCACTAGGTCCCTCAGGGCTGTGTGCTTAGCCCACTGCTGTTCACTCTGCTGATTAATGACTGTGTAACAATGCACAGCTCAAACCACATCGTCAAGTTCGACAATAAAGCAATCGTGGTGGGTCTCATCAGCAAGAACAATGAGTCAGCATACAGAAAGAAGATGCAACAACTAACAGCCTGGTGTAGAGCTAACAACCTGTCTCTGAACATTGACAAAAACCAAAGAGATGGTTGTTGACTTTAGGAGAGCTCAGAGCGGTCCTCGATGGATCCTCTGTGGAGATCGTCAAGAGCACCAAATTCCTTGGTGTTCATCTGGTGGAGAACTTTATCTGGTCACTTAACACTAGCTCCATCATTAAGAAAGCCCAGCAGCATCTCCACTTCCTGAGAAGTTAGAGGAAATCCAATCTTTCTCCCCTCATCCTACAGAGGGACCAATTAAGAGCATCCTTAACAGCTGAGTCTCTCTCCTCTCTATTGCAGACATGAACACCACACGCTGCATTCGCAAATTTGACAGCATTGTGGACATCCACACACACCCCTCACACACATTCTTCACCCTCCTACCATCAGGATAGAGGTACTGAAGCATATGGGCCTCACATCCAGACTGTGTAACAGTTTTTTCCCCTCAAGCCACCAGGTTCCTCAACACACACAACTGTACTGAACTGTACCAAACTCACACACACACACACTCATTCAACGGTGACAACTCTCTCTCCAGTGTTCTGTATTGCTTTAAAGATTTATGATCACACTCTTGATGTCACCCAAATAAGGATGGTTCCCCTTTTGAGTCTGGTTCCTCTCAAGGTTTCTTCCTCATAACATCTAAGGGAGTTTTTCCTTGCCACAGTCGCCACGGCTGCTCATCAGGGATAAATACACATCATTCACCTTAACTGTTGATTTCTGTAAAGCTGCTTTGAGACAATGTCTGTTGTGAAAAGCGCTATAGAAATAAACTTGACTTGACTTGACTTGACAACCTGAACTCAAACACACACTCAATCCTAATTTCAATACATACACATCCATGTTTCTCAGCACCACCCATATCACATTAAAATCATATTATACTGTTTACTTATCATATTTACTGTTATGCTGTTTTGCACCTCTTGATTGCTGCTCTTGCTGGATTTGCACAACATTGTGTTTGACAAACGTTTAAATTTCTCTCTTTTGCACATTGTACTGTATAACACATTATACAGTAGGTTAACTGGTCAGTGCTATTTTGTGTTTTGTGTGTATGTCCCACACTGTCTTGTAATGTTTTTTGTCTTGCAGTGTTTGCACTAGGGTTGCACACGATGCACTTTGTGTTCTGTTATGTAGCTCTATGTTGTGTGATGTAGCTCTATGTTGTTTTATGTAGCACCAGGGTTCTGGAGAAACTAACAATGACAACAAACGCTTTTTGAGTTGAATTGAGTGTGTGTTATATTTTACTGATATCTATATAAACATAAATTAGTGCTATGCATAGGCGGCCATCTTGGATCCCTTTCCTGAAGTTTTAAGGTGGAAGAAGATGGAAAATCATGCTGTTGGAAAAACGGTTTATTTCGAGATTTTTCTAGATTTCTACTGATTTCTCATTTTTGATTGGTCAGAAGGTTTGATTGGATTGATTTTCTAGAACAGCTGCTTTTACAGTATTGGCTGCAAGGCTTCATTAGTTCATTATCATACACCTGTTCCATAATGTAAAAGCCATACTGTGATACTACACGTGTCACAAGCCAATTCACAATTGTGATCAAATGTATATACAGCCATTGGTTCAACAGGTGTAACCTTCTGAAGAACCACAGCGTCGGCCGTTTTGAAGCATGCATGCATGAGGTCAGAACAAGGTCAAAGTCGTGACACTCAAGGAACGGTGATGTGAAGGAACTTAACAACGTGAGAGCTCACGTTTCAAAAACAGGAATAGAACATTTTCCTAATGTGTGCTAACCGAGGGAAGGGTTGCCAAATCTTCTGTGATTCATCCCTCTGTTTTGACAGTTGGAGAGGGAAAAGAGGGTTTTTTTCCCACGCAGTTGTCCCACATACACACGTTTCAAAAAGCACAGCCACTTATAGAAAAAGCGTAGCATTTCCGCACACACTTCCTGTGACTCGCTGTCCCACTTTCAGTAGGAGACATATTAAGCTTGTGCTTTCTACCACCGTTGTGCTCAGGTGGGAGAGAGACCTTGTGCTCGGATGCTCTCACTCTCTTTCTCTCTCCCTCTTTCCCTCTCAATCTCTTAAACAAATAATATTACAAGGACACATGCATGATCCTCACACACGTGTATATAAACTGAGTGAAAGAAATCACTCAAAATCACTGAACATACCTTTAGATACCACACACACACACACACACATGTTTAAACTAGGGGTTATGCAGAAGATCACATACACACGCATACACACACAATGATCCTACCCTGAGCATGTGATCTCCTTCTTCATGTGTCCCATCCATGTCCACCAAAACACCTCCTGCCCCACGTCTACCTGTGATGTCGTCTGTGCCCATGACCTCCATGTCTTGTGTGTGTATGAAAGAACAAGCGAGAAAGGATCAGTGTGTGTGTGTGTGTGTGTGTGTGTGTGTGTGTGTGTGTGTGAGAGAGAGAGAGAGAGAGAGAGAGAGAGAGAGAGAGAAAGAGAGAGAGAAGGAGATGGAGGTGTGACGAGAGCAACAGATCGGAAAACAGTGTGAGCGTGTGAGACAGAGCAGCGAGTCTCTGTGGGACTGTGGAACATCTCTGTATGTCTGTGTTTATACATTCACATATCCTCCATCCCTCTCTCCTCTCCTCTCTCTCTCTCTCTCTCTCTCTCTCTTTCTTGGTCTCTCTCCTGCCTCCTTTCAGCAGCCAATCATTGTGCTCATGTCCATTTCATTTTATTCGTCCTGGCCGGTAACACATGTGCCACACACTACAGCACATGCATTCATAGGGCTGACTTCACAATTATTGGCACAATTCCAAGAGAATGGTGTAAATAAAGATTACACACAATTATTCTGTCATCCTGTTCCAGCATTCCGTTCCCCATTGACACATAAAAAAAATTGTTGGCACTTTCTGGATAAGCTTGTGTGGGTGCCAATAATTTTGTAATACACTGTACACATGCAGCATGCAAGTGCACAAGCTGAGATTTATATAACAGTATTTTTTTGCACGGTTCAGATCAGAACAATGTGATATGCAAATCAAGGAAATCTTTACTGTTGCCCATTTTTTTCCCCTTTTAACACATCGACATCGACAAAATGTTCACTTGCTCATCCACTAACAGGTGCGTGATGAAGAGATAATCAGTGTTATACCCTTCACCTGTTAGAATGTTGTGCCTGGTCCGTGTAAAAACGGCATTGTCAGGACAAAAACCAAGCCGTGATGTCCAAGCAACTGTGAACCTCTGTGATCAAACTGTGAACATAGATCAAGAGCAAGGATCTGTGGGCCTCTGACAAGCAGGTGTTGAATGTTCCAATCGTACAGGGACATTGGTCTTTTTGGAAATGAATGAAGTTTGGCACAAACCTGAAACCTTCGAGATTTGGCTCTCTGGTCAGATTAGAAATCCAGGAAAAGAATAGCCCAGGCCAGGCAAGTGAGAATCAGTCAGTATTAAAGAGCTTTAGTAGGAGGTGGGAGCTTAGTGGAGTAGGTGGTATCTTAGTAGATAAGACATTGGATTAAGGCATTGGATTTTGGAATCTGAAGTTCATGAGTTCAAAATCTCAGCCACATAAAGCTGACACTTCTGGGCCCCTAAACAAGGCATTTAATTCCATAGCTGCTCAGTTGTAGGAATAATATATATGTAAGTCTCAGCTTATCAACCAAAGAGCATCTTTGTGGTTGGGAATGGACTGATGAGGTGCTGGGCGAGGGTCCTGGGGGCTACCCTCAGGAGCAGGTCTCTGGTGGGCACCTTGGTAGCAATGGGAAGAGAATTCCAAATTTTTGTTGCATGGAAGGAAAAAGCCTGATCACAAATAGAACGTAAACAGGTAGGAGAAACAACTAAAAAGAGCAATTAATTTAAAATCTATTTTTAACATTTTTTAATCATTCCGGAATCAATGCAATGACTCTGAACAAAAGAAACAGACAAATATGTTTACCAGACCTGGTCTTTGTCAGAATCCTAGCAGCTGAATTTTAGTAAGTACATTTTGAAACCCTAACAAGCAAAACATTACATAATCGATGTGTGAAAAAAACGCAACATGCAACATTTTAGCAACATGTGGCGCAGATTTGCAATGTTTCTAAAATTGCTTTTAAAACTGTGCTTTGAGAAAGTATTAGTGAAAGGGGTGTGAATACTTTTGGAACTAGTGTATTTCTTTCAATGAAATGCTTCTACTTGGTTTTCCTTCGAATTTGGCTGGTTGCTATGTCACATGAAATGTTTAAAATAGATCTGAGCTGATTTCTCTGGGATCTCTGAGCAGAACTGCATCTCAGAACACATAACATCTTGTACCTTGCGGTGAATCGTGGACACTGCATGCATTTATACAGAGTACAGGTATTCTATTAAGATATATTTGCCATGGTGTGTGTGTGTGTGTGTGTGTGTGTGTGTGTGTGTGTGTGTTGCCATTCTTTTGCGATTTCATAATCTGCAACAAGGCCACAGTCCTTGCTGCTTAAAGCCTTTTAATGTTGATGAATGAAAAACACACACACACACACACACACACACACACACACACACACACACAGAGTCTCAGTCTCATGTCGTTACACAATATAAATATCAGCCTTTCGTAACTGTATCATTGGTACACACACACACACACACACACACACACACACATATATAAACATATATATCAGTGGTGGGCCTTTATTGGGGACTTACCCCACTTAATACCACCGCTATCAGGTTTTAATTATAGAAACCATTAATACTATAACCGCATATATAAACACAATATAACAATGCGTGGCATTACAGAGAGAGAGACATTTCATATATAGAGAGTAAATACCATTTTACTAAAGCAAGAAACCCTGTTAAGACTCCAAACCTCTACACTACAACCGCAACTGTACACCTACATCATCTGGAGCAGTTCAGAATCAATGTTTGTCTAATAACATGACAATGACATAAAAATGTAAATAAAATACAACCTACTCACCAGAGATGCAGACTCATAATTTGCAGCGCTCCTCAGAGGCTGTAATCCAGTGGTACGGCTCGTATTCACTGGTCTGGAAGTGGTGAACAAACCCTTTCCCAGGCTGAGACACGCTAGCTAGCTTCGGGTTAGCCGACCTCCTCACAATGTCTAGCTTTTCTTGAAGATATGTCAGAGACCAAATATATTTCTCTTCCTCCGTAATCATAATAAGTCTAACTCAGATGTATTAATGTGTGCAGCATGCTACAGATGTGTTTTGCCAGCCAACCAACCAATCAGAGGACAGAAAAATGCTGACGCTATTTTGAGCCAGCTGGCTGCCCTGTGAGGCGAATTTAAAATCTGATTGGTAAAAGAAACAGATTTATTTCTTATAGAGACTAAGGTAAAAAAGGCCATCAGTACTGAAGGCCCTGGGCAGATTAGATTGACATGGCAGCACTTAGAGACTGAAATCTGTTTTGATTTCAGCCTTTCTTGGCTACTTTCTATCAATGCTACACACCCACACAAACACAGTAAAATTATATCACACAGTAAAATTATATCACACAATCTTTTCATATTTCATATTCACTCTGTACTTATCTACACCACTACACACACACACACACACCTCTTGCTTTTCTTACATGACCAAATGCAATATGAGCTTTTGGAGATCATTATTAATACAGCTGTGCATAATCATCACTGTTCTCCTAAATCGTCTGGCCATTACGTGCAGCAGGACCAGACACATCCTTCTTTCTTCAGAAGAACACCACCTCTCACTGGGCCGCTGGTGATGGCAGCACTGGAACGTTGGATGGGACGTGTACAAGGTGCTTCACCAGCTGACTGACAATAGAAAAGAGAGCAGATGTTACCTCCTGTTGAGCGACCAGCGACAAAGTACAGAGACAGTCGAAATGATGTGGAGACTGAAGGAAGGAGAGGAAGAACGCACAGGAACACGGCTTTGCTTTAGTGACTCACTGCGATGACTCACTGCAGGATCTCAGGAGGAATGAGACGAAGATGTCATTCAGTTATCACTCGTACACGGCTCGTTATCACGTATTCGGGCTTCATTCGTCCGTCCCATTATACACGCTCGTAACTGGAGTGCAGTAATGTAATGTAGTGTAGTGTACATCAAAACCATTCTTCAGATCACTTCATTTCCATAATGATGGTTAATATCTGTACCTTGTCATCACTGTAATGACTTATTTTTCAAATTTAAATCTTATTTCTCACATGCATGACAATACACACTACAACATGCACTGAAATGCTTTTTTTTACAACTGTAATAAAATCAGTGCCAGGCTGCATATTTCACACCTGGACCTTCAGTGGTGTCCCACCTGAATCAAATTTGATTTGATTGATTTGATCCACCTCTTGATACCATCATCTGGACACCATGGCTATAGAAAGGTTCAATATAATAGAGAAACGCAGTATAACAGAGTGCTGCATCACAGACAGGAATCTCATATGAATGAATGGTATTACTGCAGCAAGAAACCCAGTGAACACAATTCAACACATCTCCTTTCACTGTAGCCACAGCTGCACCTCCACATACTGTACATCATCTCTAGCAGAAGCATCCATATTAACCTCATTAACTGACCCCGGTTTTATGTGCATTTTTTTCTGAGCATTACGGTTTTCCTTTTACTGGGAAAATTGTTTGTTTTAGTGCAAATTCGACAGGAAACAAAACACAAAAAGTAAAAAAAAGTAACAGCTGTTTTGAACTGTTTTGGCCGAACTTTCCTCACAATATCCAGCTTTTCTTAAAAAGTCCGGCTTGGAAATGTATCTGCAACCAAATCCATTTTATCTCTTCTGTCAGTCATTGTGAAATAAATAAATATATATCTAAAATCCACATGAATATATATTTCAGCTTGTGCAGTTTGCTACAGATGCGGTTTGTGGGCTGCGATAAGTGCGCTCTCTGACTATCCAATCAAAGGATGTGAAAATGGTGACACGATCGGATGCCTTCTAACCAGCCACAAGCGGATTGGTGAAAGCAACAGCTTTAGGCAGCTAAAAAAAAAAAGGTTTGCATGTGCTTAGCATGAAGGCCTTAGATCAGATACCCTTGACCCAGGCAACACATGATGTGACAGCTGAAATCTGATTGGATAGAAACTATTGAATGTATACAGACACTCAGGTGTGGAGAAATGCTTTGAAATGAAGAGAATAGACTATTGGGAATAACTTAATGCATATTCATGGATAAATAAAAAATATATTAAAATGTAAGTGTTAGTATAAGATGTGCCTCACACTGGATCTCTAAACACATTCCTATGTTGTGTGTTCGGTGTCTATAGGATCTTTACGATGTGATTATGTAAGGTATATGGAAAGTCTTTTTTTTGCCAGTGTGTATATATACTTGTGTGTGTGTGTGTGTATATATATATATATATATATATATATATATATATATATACATACTTGTATGTGCTATGCTGTGTGATTCTTCCCTGATCAGAAAAGGCACCACGGGCATCGTAGATCGTATGGAAAACCTCTCCAAGAATTACGTTTGGCTTGGGCATGATAAAAACTTTCCAGCAGAGAAGTCCTTGCTATCCCTGACGGCCCACCACTGCAGTAAATGAAATAAAAATGGAAAAAAATGGAAAAATAAAAACAGAGTTTGCAACGAAGATTGTAATTAGCAGCTTTAACGCATCTGTTAAATGCTGATTACCAGTTGTAATTGGCAGCTTCAACCCATCTGTTGCTAATCACAGCATGTGTGTTGAGGGTATCACCTCGGTGTCACTACTTGATTGTCAAACAACGTGCCAGCTAAATATGTCCAGCTAACCCTGGAGACAGAATAGATGTTTACCAGACTGTGCATTGGGAAAAAGATGATTCTTGAAGGGATTCTAAAGAGTTTTTAATTCAATTCAATTCAATTCATTTTTATTTGTATAGCGCTTTTAACAATGAACATTGTCTCAAAGCAGCTTTACACAGATAATGTGGTGATTAAACATAAATATGTTCTTTGTAAGTATGTTTGTCCCTGATGAGCAACTGTGGCAAGGAAAAACTCCCCGAGATGGCATAAGGAAGAAACCTTGAGAGGAACCAGACTCAAGAGGGAACCCATCCTCATCTGGGTTGCACCAAATGTCCATTTGAAGCAGATATACAATGTTGTGGGGTACAGTGATGATGATCAGGAGCAAACTGCACTCCCGAGTCAGTGCAGCAGACCGCCGACACCAACTACAGTCCAATCCGTCCTCAAAGCACCCGTTCTACTCCGAATTAAGAGACCGTCCCGAGCTGCACAGAAGTGTGAAGATCCAAGGAGGAGAGGGGCAGGAACACTGGTCACTGGAGCCTCAGGAGCATGTTTAACTCGACCGAAGAGAGAGAGAGAGAGAGAGAGAGAGAGAGAGAGAGAGAGAGAGGGTGACGGAAGAGAAGGATATGGATTATTAAGTGTAACTATTGGTGTACGAAAGTTAATGTCACTGTGCAGTTTGGACTCGGCAAGACTCGCTATGGCAGCATAACTAAAAGGGAGAACCAGAAGGTAACACAGACATGAGGGATCTCTGGGATAAGAGACGACCCACCACACCACCGTCAACAAACCTGAGTGAACGTGTGAATGTGAGGGACGACAGCATACAAATATACCAGTTCACCAAACACTCTATATCCATGTTCCCTCCAGATCTGTGCCTTTACCTAAGAGAAATCTACTGATAAAAGGCTTGACTAAATAAATACGTTTTCAACCTCGACTTGAACACTGAGACTGTGTCTGAGTCCCGAACACTGATTGGAAGGCTGTTCCATAACTGTGGGGCTTTATAAGAGAAAGATCTGCCCCCTGCTGTAGTCTTCATTATTTGAGGAACCAACAGATAGCCAGCACCTTTTGATCTAAGTAGGCGTGGAGGATCATACTGGTACAGAAGTTCACTCAGATACTGCGGTGCGAGACCATTGAGTGCTTTATACGTCAGTAGTAATATTTTATAGTCAATGCGAGATTTGATTGGGAGCCAGTGTAGACTGATTAAAACAGGGGTGATGTGGTCATATTTCCTAGATCTAGTGAGGACCCTTGCTGCTGCATTCTGGACTAACTGAAGCTTATTGATGCACTTACTCGCACACCCAGACAGTAAAGCGTTACAGTAGTCTAATCTAGAAGTAACAAAAGCATGAACCAGTTTTTCTGCATCCTGTAACGACATCATATTTCTAATCTTAGCAATATTTCTAAGGTGAAAGAAGGCGATTCTGGTGATATTATTCACGTGAGACTCAAAGGAAAGACTCGGGTCAATAATCACACCAAGGTCTTTGACAGCCGTACATGCTGAAACAGAAACACCATCCAGAGATGCTACGTAATCGGAAAGTTTACTTCTAGCTGCATGTGGTCCTAGTAAAAGTACTTCCGTCTTATCTGAGTTGAGCAGAAGAAAGTTATTAAGCATCCACTGTCTAATGTCCTTTACACACTTCTCAACATTGTTAAGCTGATCTCTCATCTGGCTTTGCTGAAATATACAGCTGTGTGTCATCAGCATAGCAATGGAAGCGAATCCCATGTTTATGAATAATTTCACCAAGAGGCAGCATATATAAAGAGAAAAGCAGTGGGCCTAAGACAGATCCTTGAGGAACACCAAACTTTACCTCATAGGCGTGGAGAACTCACCATTTACATCCACAAACTGATAGCGATCAGTCAAATAAGACCTGAGCCAAGAGAGAGCTGTTCCTTTATTCCTACAACATTCTCAAGTCTAGCAAGCAGTATAGTGTGATCAATGGTGTCAAAAGCTGCACTAAGGTCGAGCAAAACAAGTAAGGAGACAAAACCCTGATCAGAGGCCAATAACAGGTCATTTACCACCTTAACTAGCGCCGTCTCTGTGCTATGATGAGGCCGAAATCCTGACTGATACATTTCAAAATGTTATTCATAAGCAGATGTGAGCATAACTGCTGTGCTACAACCTTTTCTAAAATTTTGGATATAAAGGGGAGATTTGATATCGGTCTGTAGTTGGACAACTGACATGGGTCAAGGTCAGGTTTCTTAATAAGGGGTGGATAACTGCCAGTTTGAAGGATTTGGTACATAACCAGTGCTAATGGAAGAGTTAATTATTTTTAAAACAGGTTTGATTACCTCTGGAGCTATCTGTTTAAAGAAACTAGTAGGCAAGGGATCGAGAATACAGGTTGATGATTTTGATGAGGAGATTAATGAAATTAAGTCACTCTCATGAATAGTAGTGAAGCTTTGTAATTGATTGTCTGCTATAATGACACTGCTGTCTACAGGGTTACTTGTAAAATAATTTGGATTTATATTAACCGCCTGGATTTCTTGCCTGATGTTTTCAATTTTATTATTAAAAAAGTTCATGAAATCATTACTACCTATTGATGGTGTGCATGTTAGCGCAGTGCTTTTATTCCCTGTTAATTTTGCTACCGTGCTGAATAAAAATCTAGGATTATGCTTGTTATTTTCTATGAGGGTGGAGAAATATGCTGATCTGGCAGCACTAAGAGATTTTCTATAATTTAGGAGGCTCTCCTTCCATGCTATTTGAAATACTGTTAATTTTGTTTGACGCCATTTACGCTCTAGTTTTCGAGTGTTCTGTTTTAAGGTGCGTGTATGATCATTATACCACTGTGCTAATTTTTCTCCCTGATCATTTTGGTCTTAAGGGAGCTACATCATCTAGAGTGTAACGTAACGTTGTTTCTAGATGTTCAGTGGCCCAGTCGAGCTCTGCGGGTCTGACGGAGATCTATCTAATATCGTAATATCGGAAGATAATTAATAAAACGCGCTGCTGTAGCTGACGTGAAAGTACGCCTTAACACGGTAACGTGGTGAGGTAGAAATGCGATGACTAAGGCAAATTTTAAACGAGATTAGATAATGGTCTGAAATAGCTTCAGACTGTGGAATTATGACTAAGTTTTTTATTTTTAATCCAAATGTTAACAACAAGTCGAGAGTGTGTCCACCACTATGAGTGGGTCCTATAACATTCTGATTAATTCCGACTGAATCTAGAATGGACACAACTGCTGCTCTTAAGGAGTCTTCCTGATTATCAAAATGAATATTAAAGTCTCCAACAATTAATGCTTTGTCTAAAGAAGTAGCTAGATTTGTAATGAAATCTGCAAATTCTATCAGAAAATCAGAGTAGGGCCCTGGGGGTCTATAAATAATAATTAGTGGAATTAACTGACTTGACCTGCTTTCAGACACTGAATATTTTATGTTGGTGTAGAGAACTTCAAATGTTTTACATTTGTGTTTAGTCTTTTGTGTGACGTTTAGATTATTATTATAAATAGCTGCTACTCCGCCTCCTCTGCCATTTAGACGGGGTTGGTGTATGTAACTATACCCAGGAGGACTCGCCTCATTTAATGCTACATATTCATTCGATTTAATCCACGTTTCTGTCAAACACATTATATTAAACTCCTGGTCGGTAATAATTTCGTTTATAGTAAGCGCTTTTGGCGTGAGAGATCTAATATTCAACAATCCTATTTTTAGATCAGAGGTGCTGGCTGTGCGTTCAGTCCTATTTAATTTAATGTTAATCAGGTTACTTAAACAGACTTTCTGATAATTCCTATATTTTGGTTTTGCTCGGGGACAGACACAGTCTCAATATGGTGGATCCTGAGTGGCGACTCTGTGCAGCTAGCAGACAGTCGGTTTAGCCTGTCTGTCTGCTCCCTGGCCTTGGCTCTAGACAGTCACTTGTTAACTAGTGCTGTTCTGAGACTATGACCTATACTACAAGAAATGAGAGCAGCACCTTCCGGTGGGATGGACACCATCCCGCCCTAACAGGCCAGCCTTGCCCTCAAAAATGCTCCAATTATTAATGAAGCCCACATTGTTTTTGGAGCACCACTCGGACATCCAGCAGTTCAGCGACCATAACCTGCTGTAGGCTACATCGCCACGTCGCATTGGGATGGGGCCAGAGCATACTACAGCATCGGACATTGCCTTCGCTAATTTACACACCTCTATAATATTACTCTTAGTAACCTCTGACTGTCGAAGGCGTATATCATTAGCTCCTGTGTGAAAAAATATCTTAGAGAACCTGTGCTTTCCTAAGAATCTAAGCTGACTGCTGCATGATCAAGAGCATCCTGACAAACTCCATCACTGTAAAGTACGGAGGCTCCACTGTGTGTGAACGTAAAGCCCTGCAAAGTGTGGTCAAAATCGGCCAACGCATCACTGCTTCCCAACTACCTGCCATTTAACACCTTCACCACAGCAGATGTCTGCACAGAGCTCAGAACATTATCAAGGACTCTTCACATCCCAGTCACAAACTCTTTAACCTCCTTCCATAAAGAAGGAGAAAGAGGAACATACGCACCAGAACCAGCAGGTTCAGGGAAAGCTGATAGATTTTTTGGATCAGTAACTTCACTTTAATTTCATTGAAGTAACAGTACTTTTACTTCAGTAGAATATTTTATTACTCTTTCCATATCTGCATAGGTCCAAAGGTCCTGTAAATACCTCCCATATTGTGCAGTGCCAAATCTATTTTTCTGTTTGATTAGCTGGAATAGGGGATTATGACATATTTGCTGATTTAGTTGATACCGGATGTTGATTAGCTCGATTAGGGATTATAACACTCGGATTACACTCTGGATCAAAGGATTGTTACACTCAGATTACACTCTGGATTAAGGGATTATTAAACTCAGATTACACTCTGGATCAAGGGATTATAACACTCAAATTATTACACTCTGGATCAAGGGATTATTAAACTGAAAATGACTGGCTAGATTAGGGAATTCTGACACCTGTTTGTGCAATTTTGTGGATTCTTCTTGCTGATTGGCTGGGTTGGAAGATTGTGATTGTATCTGATTGAATTCTTGAATGCTGATTAGTTTAATTACAGGATCCTAAAACCTTTGATATATTTAGTGAATGCAGCATTGGCCAGACTGGGAAATTATAAATTACACTTATTGTTTTTAGTAGATGCCCTGTGCTGTCTGCAAGGATTAAGGGATTATGACACATATTGGTCTGCTTTAGTTCATACTGGATGTTTTTTGGCTGGATTAGTGGAAATTCTAGTTAATTTATTTAGTGTTTGTTGTGTGCTGACTGGCAGGATTATGGGAATATGCATCCCAGTTGTTTGCTTTGGTGAATTTTTGGTGAACTCAACACTACACCGCTAAATCACTACAAAACAAACATAAACAAAAGACTGTATATAACCTCTGTACAATACATGTACATACTACATAGCATATCTTTTTCACTCCTCATTACATCTGCACTTTTTATATCTGTATGTATATTTATCATTACTGTACATTCTGCCCAACATTTCACATTAATCTGTGTATATAATGTATGTGTATATATTTATATATATATATATATTTTTATATATAGTAGACTGTTTATTCAGCTTGCTACTCCTTAATGCCATAATCTTGTGATCTGTAACCTTTCATTTCTGCACATTTTTCTTAATTACTGTACACCTTTATATTTATTCACTGTACTTCTGAATGTCCACACATCTCTGCACTGAAATAGCCTTTATATTTATTCACTGTATATACTTCATATATATACCACTGCTGTAAATATGCCAGATAGTTATCTGCACTTTTGCACGACTGCTACATTTTGCACTTCTGGTAGATGCCAAACTGCATTTCGTTGCTGTGTACCTGTACAATGCAATGACAATAAAGTTCTATCTATCTATCTATCTATCTATCTATCTATCTATCTATCTATCTATCTATCTATCTATCTATCTATCTATCTATCTATATCTATCTATCTATCTATCTATCTATCTATCTATCTATCTATCTATCTATCTATCTATCTATCTATCTATCTATCTATCTATCTATCTATCATCTGCCTTGCTGATTGGCTGAAGTAAGAGATTATGGAGCAAAGTTGTCTCATTTAGATGATGCTGCATGTTGATTGACCAGACTGGTGGATTATGAAGCCCAGTTTCCGTAGCTGCTGCATGATGATTGTCTGGATTATATCTACTAAATACCAGTACATTTCTTTTCAGCTATATACAGTACTTTTAAAATATTACAGACTAACTTAAACAAAAAAAAGACCTTACAAACAATTAAATATAATTAAATTGACATAGGTGCTGTTTCTGCTCTGCATGTGTAGAAGCCAAAAATATACAGTTTGTATATATTGGTTATGGAGAAAGAAAAATAATTTACACCTGAAGCATGTGGGTTTTATTATTATAATTTTTTTACTTATAACAGCCATTTGGTTGTGGCAATCATTCGATACTGATAAAGGCAGCATTAATATGTCCATATTTTGTTCTATCACAAATAATAAGACTGGGTTTAAGGATCTTCTGCACATGACAGTTTATTAATTTAATTTCCTGCTGAAGGATGAGAGGACCTCTGTCAATACAAGACACACAGATGAGCTGAGAAACAGCAGGGGCAATAATCTCCACTTCTTCTTTTTCTTCTTCTCCACCTGGCTGTGATCTGGTGAAGTAGCATTTCGGATCTTTCGATTTGCATTCTGTAATTTGCAGGTCCTTCTAGAATGTGGAATTCTATGTCTCAAAATAATGTTTTGCCAATTAGGTTTGTCTGGAACTAATCCATTGGACTGATATAAATCAAGCCATGTTTATTGGCTTAATACTGATTATTGGTGAATAAGTTAAAATATTGCATGAGTAAAACATTCATTACGTCCATATCATGATGAGATGATGGCTGTTTTGAGGGTTAGAGTAATAGGAAGCCTCCCTGTAATTCATTTTGCTGCAGATTAGTGTTTTGGTCCTTCATGTGCTGTAAACGTTGAACAAATCACACACTCGAATTTGGCATTAGTTCGTTTTAATGCTTCATACAGACTTTGGTTGCATCATGTGACTCATTAGGATTAATCTGATACATAAACACAAGTCCATCCTCAGACAGAATATGCACTATATGTATAAAGGTTTGAGGACACCTGACCCATTAGATTTGTATGTGCTTTTTGAACATCCCATTCCACAGTTAGTCCTCATTTGCTGTTATAATAACCTCCAGTCTTGTGTGGAAAATGTTTACTAGATTGTGTGATTGTGGAGTTTTATGGAGATTCTTTCAGACACAAGGGTGTTAGTAAAGTCAGGTACTGATCAGTAGGTGATGTGAGGAGGACTGGGGTGCAGTCAGTGTTTACATTCATACCAAAGGTGGTCAATCGGGTTGAGGTCAGAGCTCTATATCAGGCCACCTTAAGATTTCACAGGTAATCTGATTTGTCAGCCAGCACAACTGTTATTAGGTCTGATGTTTGTACTGGCTGACCAATCGGACTTGAGTAATCTTGACTGATTAGATTGACTAACGACTGACCAATCATATTTGACCAATTTATCCAATGGCTAAGCAATCAGACATTACCCATTATTAGACCAATGGCTACACAATTAGACTCGATCCATTAGAACAGTGGCTGATTGATCAGACTTGATCCATTAGACTAATAACTGACCAATCATATTTGATTAATTAAACCAATGGCTGAGCAATCAGACATGACCCATTATAAGACCAATAGTTACACAGTAAGACTTGATCCATTAGACTAATGGCTGACCAATCAGATTTGAGAACTCTACAGCACTGTGATATTTGGTATACAATTAAATAAATACACCAGGTGACAGGAGTACAGAAGAATACAAAGGCTGTATTGACCAGAATCGGATCAGTTCATGTTGTACAGTATAAGACAGACAAATCAGAGCATCACCTCCATAGTACTGATGCGTTTTATCCGAGCATGTACAGTTCACAAAACAAAATAACAGGATCAAACAAAATAAAGAAAGCAGTTTAGCAGCAGCAGGAGTGAATGTGATCGCAGTCCAAACGTATGAAGCGTGAAACTAGGCTAACATGGGAACAACGAAGTCTCAAAAAAGGCACAAACAATACATTATACATCAGACCTTAACTACTTCCATCATCTGCATAGACTGGTGTTGCATTAATGGCAATTACAAACATGCCAAACTTTTTATTTTTTGCAATATTAAAATTAAAAGGTAAAATAATAAAAATAAAAGAGATGGCAGAGAAGAAAGAAAAGAAATGGACAGACATTACAGAGAGTGATCCAAGGTGTCATTAAAAGCTCTTTAATCCAAGCTGTTGTGACTCATGTCCTTATTTACCACCGCATTAGCGCCACTGCAGATGTACAATTCTTTGTCAGCTATTCATCACATTTAAAGTTCCAGGGTCCTGGGAAACGTACGTGATCTGCTGACGAGCTTTTCGTTAGAGAAACAACTTTCCCAGCATTCGTTTTCATGTCCGATCCATCAATTCAGATGAGTGTATTGGTCAAAAGATGCCCATCAAATACAGTGATAAGAATGTGGGGGCTTCTCATCTACACCAAATGTACAAAAGGTAGTGGGCACTTGACCAAACATTTATTCATATGGGCTTCTTGAACATCCCATTTGCTGTTACAATAAACTCCACTCTCCAGAGAAGATTTTGGTTTGTTTCCAGCTAGAAAAGTCAATACTTTTGTCCAACATTTGTTTTTGTATTGAATTTATTCTTTTTACAAATACTAAATCACACTTTACCACATTGCATCATGAAACGCCTCATAATTCTATTGGATTGAAATGTTAGCTGCTTTAAGGAACTACTAATGAATAACCTTCAATGACCTTCAATTACCATATCTGTAGCATACAACATAAAAATCATTAAAAAAATAATAATTAAAAAAAGCCTAATGGCAAGAGGATTCAATGCACATTTAAGGTGGAATAGTAAATATGGTTCTGTTTTCCCCCCCCCCTAAAATAGTTGAAAACAGATCTGTAAATACTTGATCACGTCCCTGTTCTCCTTCCTGATTCTTCTGATTCATCCTGACGCCTACCTCTGGATGGAGTTCTCTTTAAATTTACATGCCCCTGAGGAGGGTTCCATATGACCTGACTAACGATCCATGAGGCTCCTGTGAAAGGTTAAACTCAAGAACCATGAAGATGGATTTGGACTGTAGTGACCATAAACTGATTGATTAATGGCTGCAAATTGCCAGTTTTGCACTCAAGCGTCCATCAGGGAACGGTTCCCTCGAATGTCCCTATAACGAAGGGACATTCGGTGTCCGGTGAGGACGAGTTCCCGTTTGAGTGGAGGTTTCTCCCTCACATTATCTCACAGTTTTTCCTTTTCACTGTCATTGGGAATAAACTCAGACAAATGTATAACACTAACATTTCTATACTGTAGGTGGTTCCTGACTTGCGATGGAGATGCGTTACATTGACTCCATTGTAACTTGAAAATATCGTAGTCTAGCTTACCAAGGAGTTTTAAGGAATGGTGAATAGAATGGGATAGTTTACTGTAATGTAGTAATAGTTGAACAAATTAGAGAACATTATTTAGCAAAACTTAGAAATTTATAGTACCTTACTGTATAAACTATACAGTATATATGTAAGTGTAAGTGGGTGCGTAGACGAGCACTGGTTCGCTAGTCGAGGGTGGAGCATAAGCTGCTACCTTTTACAATTTTGTCGTATTTCAATTATCGCAAAATTGAAAAATCCTAAGTCGAACCTTCGTAACTCGGTGGCTGTATTTGTAATTATTTATTTATAGACAATGTCCATTGAAGAAAAGAAAGAAAAAAAAAATTATAATTACCCTTTCTGAGATTTTTATGCAATATTGTGATTGCATAAATTGTTTAGTATACATTGTATTGATGTTTTTATTTAAATGATTTAATTTAATCCAAAGCTACTTATAATTTAGAAAGGATATTCCTAAAGTTACAAGCTGCCTCCTTATTGCCATTAGGCTTCCTTTAGACATGATTCATAAGATACATCGAGTCCTTTGAATGTGAATGAAGAACGGATCTCCACCTGAGGGTACGACGCAAATAAAACTTACTTGTGCTTGTAAGTAATCGGTCGACTCTAACAAGGTTTGCATGGCTACAAAGCTTTGTCTTGAAATGCAAAATGAATTCAAAGAGCAGAAAGAGCCAGATGGAAATAAACAAAAAAAAAAAACAAATGGGTGTTCCCAGCGCTGTGACAACATTATTAGATACAGTGTTTTAACAACAAAAGTGAATGCAAATTCCACTATTTCAGTAGTCACGGAGCCAGCCTGCACTACCCATGATTCCTTCTCAGACACAGAAGCCCCTCCCACCCACACGTGGGTCATCTTTATAGAAGGTCTTCTCACAGCAGCAAAGAAATTTCAAACACGTCCACCACTGCCTCCTCAGGGCTGTGTATTCACCACAAAAAGCTCACAGGCAGCACTAGAGATGCCACTGATCAGACCATTGGAGAGTTTTCACACACATGTAAACACACATACAGATGACACACGACACGCATCCACACACATGCACAACGCAGTACTAATGTCATTGTGCATAACTGCAATGTAATAAAAAAAATTAAAATAAAAAAAGTTATAAAATTGTATTGTCCAATGCCTTGTAGGATTCTAGACTTCTAGTCCTATAGTACAGGGTTTTAGTTTATCAGTAATACAGAGCAGGATGAGGAGTGAGGGAAGAGGCCAAAAAGAAAATACCGGTGCAGTGGTAGGCATTGTTATTGGCAGGGGGTGATGAAGTTGAAGGTGTAGACATTTGAAGGGGAAAGGCGAGATGAAGTTAACTGTGCAGACATTGATATTTGAAGTGCATGTCATAGTTGACTATGTAGAGACTGGAATTAAAAAGGGGATACCAGAGTTGACTGTGTAGAGACTGGAATTGAAAAGGGGATACCAGAGTTTACTGTGTAGACACTGGAATTGAAAAGGGGGACCAGATTTGACTGTGTGGAGACTTGGAATTGAAAAAGGGGGCCAGAGTTAAATGTTTAGAGACCGGAATTAAAAAGGGGGTTGGTGGATTTGACTGTGTAGAGACTTGAATTGAAAAGGGGGACCAGAGTTGACTGTGTAGAGACTCTGTAGACTGTAGTTGACTGTGTGGATATTGGGACTGGAAGGTTTGATGAAGTTGACTATGTGGATATTGGGACTGGAAGGTTTGATGAAGTTGACTGTGTGGATATTGGGACTGGAAGGTTTGATGAAGTTCACTATTTGGATATTGGGACAGGAAGGTTTGATGAAGTTGACTGTGCGGATATTGGGACTGGAAGGTTTGATGAAGTTGACTGTGTAGACATTAATTTTGGAAGGGGATGAATGAGTTAACTGTGCAAAACATATATAGGGGGTATAGCAGAGTTGATTTGGTAGTTAAAAGTTAATATCGGTATTGTGTGAGGTGATGGTTTTGACTCTGTATTCAACGGTATTGATGACCGTGGATGTCAGAACTGGGAGCAGATGACAGGGTGGATGTCAGTATTGAAAGGAGATGACCGAGTTGACTTTGTAGACGTGGTACGAGCGATTCCAGAACACTCGCGTGAAGTAGTTGGTGTACGGAGAGTAGGTCATTTTGATCTCGTGACAGAATCGCCCGTGCTTGGAGAAAGTGTACATTTTGCCTTTGTCATACACCACCTATTGGAGAACAGTGAAACAACAAACACATTTTTTAAGATCTAAAAGAAAGGCAACCAGAACAAAACAGCCCATAAAATCCCATTAGAAGAGTTACTAATTATTATTAAATTAAATTGTTAGTAAGTTAATTCACGCTAACAACGTTTCTGCAAAATTCTTTGAAGAAAAAAATCCTAAAAAGTTGAACATCTCACTAAAAAACTGAGTGGAGTCTTAAAATAAAGCCAAAGCAGTTTCATATTCAAATACATCATCATTGTATTAGGGTAGAGTGTTTTTTAGACGAATCTGCACATTCATAAAATTTGTTTCGTGAAATCACAATCTCAATTCAATTTACACTATACAGACAAAAGTTTGTGGACACCTGACCATAAGATTTGTGTGCGCTTTTTGAACATCCAATTCCACACTTAGCCCCGAATTTTTTGTTATACTTACCACCTCTACTCTAGGAAGGTGCTCCACTAGATTTTCTGAAGATTTGTGCTCCTTCAGTTACAAGGGGTTTGTGTAAAATCGGATACTGATAAGGCCGGGGTTGAGATCAGAGCTCTATTTCAGGTCACTCAAATTTAGAGGATGACCGATTGATCGGTTTCGCCGTTTAATTCGTACCGGTAATCGAATGCTGGAACTGTCGGGTATCGGCAAAAATCCATTCCGAAAGTTTTTCCGGCTTCCGATCTGCTGTCATTACAAGAGTGGCCTCTATTGATGAATTAATATATTCACATTTATTTACGTTAGCACATTTTCATGATTCTGTATCTTTTTTTGTAATAAAGTCTTTTATTCAGTATCTTTTTTTTTTTTTTTTACTATTGAATGATTTATTGGTTATCAGCAAGTATGATCGGTCGACCTCAACTCAAGATCTTTTACTCCAACCCATGAAAGGTAGAGATATTTTTGTCCATGCAGTGCATAGACACGTGTACAGTAAGAAGGCGACCTTATGTGTGTGGTGCATGCGTGTAATTTGACCCACGTGTCCATTTGCGTAGTCAAGCAGGTCTTTGATCCTGCAGCCTTTGACAGGACCGATCTCGTTACACAGCTCCTCTTCGATAATGACGTAACTCGACCTCTGGGCTGTCAGCAGCTTATAGACGTCCTCGGCAGAACGCATGGCGTACACCTGATATGTCTGCGACAAATCGTACGCCACACAAGACACGCATGGGAAAGAAAATAAGCAAACTTTTCATAATATTGGTGATGCCTAACTTTCAGCCAATAAGATTAGACCATCAGTGGTTCAAATGCTGGAAGAAAAACTATTGAGAAGATCAACCTTCTAAAAATGGCGTTGGTCAAACGTGCAGTGTAGAAAAAAAGAAACGGACTTTATACAATGTTGTTCATGATATTGTTTAAATATCCTGATGCCTAATCTTTAGTCAATTGGATTGGGTCATCAGTGGGGAAAATAGAGATCATCAACCTTCGGGGGAAAAAAAACAAAAAAAAAAAAACAACTGTCCGAGCCACACCCTCATTCACCTCGCTCTTTTATGCTAATCGCTAATCACATATTATAAAAAATATAATATATAAAATACAAATTAAAATATTAAATTAATAAAAAAAAAAAAAAAAAAAAATACACCTTGATTTCCACAAAGAATTACACATTCTAATCAAACCCTGGATATGCTGAATTAGTCTAGAACCAATTTAGCTTTTATGCCTTGCTTATTGATCTCATTCGAGTAGTTGTGCATGTTCAGGCAACCCTGCACTGATCTAAAAACAGTGTGTGTGTGTGTGTGTGTGTGTGTGTGTGTGTGTGTGTGTGTGTGTGTGTGTTTGTGCACCCCCCTTTCCACCCTGACCTTTCTTCAAGACTCCTCTCCTATATACGTATGTACATGCTCCATGAGACATGCGAGCAAAGGCACATTAAACACCTCCTGATTCAGCGCATGCAAATTTCACTGAGAGAGAGAAAAATAGAGACAGAGAAAAATAGAGAGAGAAAACGAATGAACGCAAAGCGAATTTACACTCTCGGTTCTCTGCAGCAGGCTGAGATCTGCGTAAAGGGGTAGACTGGTGACCGGCCATCCGGTGCACACCTTCACCATTCCTGATAGCGCAGGACTTGCAGCAAACACGGCCGAGAGAGGAGCATGACTCCTACGGGAGGGAAAGAGAGTTCGAATTAGAGATCGAAAATAAAGAGAGAAAGCAATAACTATACTATACGGACAAAAGTATTGAATTTCCTGACTTTTCCACTCATGTGTGGTTCTGTTCGGACTGTTGTTGGAAAGTTGGAGACACACGATTGTATTGGATGTGGTAGCATGAGCTTTTCCCTTCCTTTTAACTGAGAGACCCAGAATGGCAATGTCCCTGTCCACAAACCCAGCTCCATGAAGATATGCTTTATATGGGATGAAGTGGAAGATCTCCTACTATAGAGCTCTGACCTTAACCCTATTGCACACCTTTGGGTTGAATGTGAACACTGACTGCACCCCAGGTCTCCTCACATCACCTACCTGACTTTACTAACACCCTTGTGGCTAAAAGATCCTCCACAAATCTCCACAACCACACAATACAGTGGAACATCTTTCCAGAAGAATGGAGATTATTAAGACAGCTAATGGGAGTGGAAAGTGTACAATAACACTTCTTATAGTCAGGTGTCATAATTTACCTTTAACAAAGTTCTGACAATAGAGACATCTTCTGAAAATCAATGTTCAATTAAAATGTCTCTTGGAAAAAAAATAAAATAAAATTAGAAATTCGAAATATTGGCACGTTTTCAGAATGAGCTGGTGATATAATCCTGCATTGGCACCACCTTTAAAGCTGCTGTTTTAAAAATGAATCAACACCCTGTGACCTTTCCAGTAATCAAATGAAAGCCCGGCATGCTGTTACAGGAAAATAACAGCAGGGTGTGATGCCGTTTCTCACGTCTCACTTAAGACTCGGTTTTCTATTCGTTGGTTATTAACACTCACCTAATCCAGTTCATGAGCTCCACTGTATCAGGATCATAAAACTCTTGTACTTCTGTAAGCTCCGACAGCACACGTGGGAAATACTGACCAGAGGAAAAAAAAAAAAAAAAAAAACAGTTTACTTCTCACTAAGGATCAATCAAGTAGATCATCCACCCAGGAATCAATCTAAAGCTGAAGAAGTGCTCAGAAAAGCTTTCATAAAAATGTGATGTAAAAAATCAATAAGACACAGTCTCACCTCTCTCCATAAGCTGAAGCCAATGATGGTCGGTACTGCGGTGCTCAGAATTAGTGCCTGAGGGAAACAGAAAACATTCCATCCAACTATTTATCCATCTGTCCATCCGTCCATCCATCTATCCATACATACATTCACCCCACCATTGTCCAACTATCCATACAGCTATTCATCCATCCATCCAACCATTGTCCATCAATCCATCCATCCCATCATTGTCCATCCATCCATCCATCCAACCATCCATCCATCCATCCAACCATCCATCCATCCAACCATCCATCCATCCATCCATCCATCCATCCAACCATTGTCTATCAATCCAGCCATGCATCCCATCATTGTTCATCCATCCATCCATCCATCCATCCATCCATCCATCCATCCCATCCATCCTCCCACCACAGTCCACCTATCCATACATTTCCATATCCATCTGACAACCAATTCAATAACCAAACCAGTGTCCTAGCTAACCATGATAATCTCCATAGATATATGTATCTACCCAACACTCAACCACCCATCCCACCATCTACCACTTCCTCCATCCATCCCTTAAAAGTGCCCCTCCACTCACCAGCACTACAGGATGTACAGACTTGAGTCTGACCCATTTGAACACGGTCATCCAGAGCTCCGGTGAACACACCCCAAACGCAGTGAACATGCACACATACGGGGTCCAAACGTACTTCATCCTGCAGTGGGGAAGAAGCAAAAAGATGTCATGAAAGAATCCCCTCATAGGTCAGTCAGGTGAAGTCTAACTCTGGGTCGAGGGTAAACTCTGACCTGTACATGATGATCCAATTAAAACACTCCGATCTCCTGCATCTTAATTGGCTCATTAACACTGAACGCACACTATTATCAGGGCGGGATGTTAACTAAATAAATCCTAATAGGATTCTAATGATATTAGTAGACTGAACTTAATTCTTGTTCAAATATGTTTTATGTTCTATGAAAATTAAAGACCGAGCACCAGGCAAATGTTCTTGTGCTGTTGTTATGTTCTTGTGCACGACGAACAAATCCAGTGTTTTTTTAAAGCTTTCTTGAAGAAGAGGAAGAAAAAAAAAGACGTTTGTTTTGTTGCAGGGCATACTGAGCTATAAATAGACACTCTCTGCCCTGGTGTAACCCCTGCGATTTCGCTGATTCCAGTCTGCTGCTCGACTGAGACCTCGGGAATAACGATTGACGAGAGCTGCGTCGTGAAAAACAGACACGTTTAACCGCCATTTTGCAGTATATCATGTACCGGGAATGTGACTGGACTATTAAAGAGATATTCTGGGTTTTTATTCGTGGACCACTGAGTAGCCAAGAGCGCAAGAAGAAATGTTGTTTCAATGAATAGTAGAAGCAAATACCCCTGAAACAGCAGGGCGAGAGCTCCGAACAACAGCGTGTGGAACACGTGGTAGATCACCTCCGGACGCTCGCCGATCCGCCCATCCTCAATCTGCACATTGGTGTTTAAACGCTCGCCACTACATACAGAAGAGCACATGAGTCACCAAACTCATTCACAGCCATGTGAACATTCTGGACATACATATTTTAAAAAACAGTTTAAAAATAACAACATACAGCCAGAATAACTGGCAACAAAAGTAAGTACACCCTAAGTGAACATGTCGAAACTGTGTCCAACGTGTCAATATTTTGTGTGAACACCATTGTTATTTAGCGCTGCTTTAATCCTCCTGGGCATGGAATTCACCAGAGCTGCACAGGTTGTTGCTGGGATCCTCTTCCACTCCTCCATAATGACGCCATGTTCGACACATTACGTTTTTACACCTTCTGCTTGAGGAGCCCCACAGGTGCTCAATAGGCTTTAGGTCTGGAGACATACTTTGTCCACTCCATCAGCTTCACCATCAGCTTCCTCAGCATGGCAGTTGTCATCTTGGTGGTGTGTTTGGGATCGTTTTCATGTTGGAAAACGTCGTTCGGTTCATTTTCTAAAGTGAGGGCTTCATGTTCTGCTTCAGAATGTCACAATACATGAAGCCATGTTTTCCTCAATAAACTTCAGATCCCCAGTACCAGCAAAGGGAAATAAGCATGATGTGTCTTTCATCTGCTATATTAAGTTTCCTTGGTCGACAACCGATTCTCAAGTTTCCTCAACCTCAGTCTGCTCCGAAATCTTTGCCTGGGAGAGCCTTGCTGATGCAGTGGAATTACATTATATCTTGCAGCTGTGCTCGATCTTGCCATGGTGTACGTCCTGAGACATGAAACTGTCTTCCACTACCTGAAACAGCACAGTTTGGCTGTTCCTCGTGCAGTATGAAGCTCTGACACGGCCGTTTCTGTTTCGGTTCATGAATATGTTTCAACCTACATATGAAATTGATGATCCTCAGCACCTGCTTGGTGTCCTACAAAGTGCCAGAGTTTGTGCAAGTGTACAAAGAAAAGAACCGAAAGCCAAAGGGGGCTCGTATTTAACACTGATTTGATTTAGATTTCGCTTCTGTTCGTTTACATTTTGCTAATTGCTAAAAATAGATGATGAACAATTCTTTTCGAAAGCATTTTCACTTCTACAAAGCATTTCTTCACACCTGCTTTAAAAATTCGAATAGTGTGTGTGTGTAATATTAGGACACTCCTAAAAGAGCTTTCATTGCGGTCATGACTAAAACCTGATACACAGATTTTTGTCCATATCCACCATATGCAAATTAATTAAGGATCGATTCACAATGGACTGTGTTTCATCAGAAAGCCAGCAGTAACCGGATACTGTGATCCGGACCAAAGCAACGCAGCAGGTTTACTGTAGATTCCCTTCCTACCACGGCACGATCAATGCTATTTAATTACAACAGATTAAATGCTTTATAAAACACACTCTTCATAGAACACACTCCTCTATACCACACACTATAAGTATAAATCCCAGGTCAATTATACATGTAATACATGAGAGTGTATGACAGGAAGCTCGATGCACTGAGTAGAACCTGAGTCTCCTGTAGATAGTCTGCAACATCGACCCCACGCAGACGAGCAGCACGAGCAGATAAAAAGGCAGGACCGAGGCGTGTGTGAGGCGCAGATAGAAGTCCTGTCCCGGAGCCTGGAAACCGTCATCGCACAGCAGTAGGTTTGGTATAAACTCTCTGAAACCACACCCACACCCACAGCAGAACACACCCTGCTAATTACAATAAAGACCCATTAACCTAACTAAAAAAAAAGAGAGAATCTGGAGATTTGCACTCACGTGGTCGAGTTGAGGCCGAACCTGACCTCCAGGAATTTTAGTATGAAGTCAGTTTGATTGACTGGAAAGATTCTCTAGAAAAGGAATCAGAAGTAAATGGTCTTTAAGAAGTGGGTGGTATGTTTAAACCAAAAAAAGAAAGAAAGAAAAAAGACGGAATGTGTTCCAAACACACATCTTACTTGCGGAATCAATTTCCAAAATACGACATGGCTGCTTACTTTATAGTCTTTTTTTTATTTCTTATTTTCTAATGGTCGTCATACGGTTGACTTGCAATAACAACTATATAAGAACAATGTATTTTTTTTTTTATGAAAGCATGACCATGGAAATGCAAAGAGCAAGTCGAAGGAAAAAGGAAAAAAGATGGAGAAAGAAAATAAATCAGGGATAGGGTCTTCAAAGAAATCACACAAAGAGGCCCAAATCCCTTTTTTTTATAGTTCAACTTGAAGCTATATCTATTCCAAAACACACTATATGAACAAAAGTCTGTGAACACCTGACCATAACATTCTAATATACTTATGATTCCACATAACGACCCCTGTATGGTGTTATGAATTGGACAAGTTGAGCTCAACAATAACTTAAAACTTAGTGGTGCTTAGATTTACCTTAACTAGAAGACCCAAACCTGTTCCAGTGATCTCCATGAAGATCTGCTTTACATGAGGTGGAGTGGAAGATCTTGAGTGGCCTGCTATAGAGCTCTGACCTCAACCTTTACTAACACCCTTGTGGCTGAATGAATCTCCACAAACACACTCCAAAATCTAGTGGAACATTTAGTTGAGTTTATTAAAACTCGCCATGGTGCACACACACACACACACACACACACACACACACACACACACACACATACACACACACACACACACACACTATAGTGACACAAATTTGTTTACACCACATTTAGTTCCCGTTTTCTATTTTAATCCCACTTTACATTATTCCTTATGGGGAAATTGGTATCGGCAAACGAATATTTCAGAGTGCGAATCGTGTTCTGTACGAATTAAATTCATATTCTGAGGTACCACTATACTGCATTTTTTCTTATTTGTACCTAAATGTAAATTGAATGTTAAATTATGGGTCAAATTTGAATAAAATGACTTTGTAGTTCTCTGTTTAAAATAGCTGCTACAATCACACTTATTACATGTTGGACATCATTAATGGTTAACTGCATCGTCATATCTCTTGTATTAATTAACACAGCTGATGGGTATGTTGCCTATACAAAACCTCTCTCATGACAAAGCATTCAATTCATATCAGCAGACCTGGCAACCTCTCCTGGAAATCCATCTATCTACACATTTTCTTGAAAGTCTAACCTACACAGGGTTGTGTGGAAGTCTGAAATCTTTCCCAGGGCACTTAAGCACAAGGTGTTAAACACCCTGGACACACACTTATTCACACCCTATTGACAATTTGAAAATGCCAATCAGCCTAACAGGCATGTCTTTGGACGGGAGGAGGAAATGGAAGAACTGAAGAAGCTCCAAAGCATGAGGGGAGAAGATGTGCACACAGGAAGGAGACAGGAGTCATACCCCCAAACTCAAACTGAGTGTTCGCTCAAATTAGTTTGACTCGTATAAATGAAATGCGTTTCTGCTGCTGCGTCTGACCTTGATTAGGTAGTTGAAGGTGATGCTTGCGGTGAAGACTAGGTACAAATGCAGCACGATCTTCATCAG
The DNA here is from genome assembly GCF_014805685.1 of Silurus meridionalis. Lineage (NCBI taxonomy): Eukaryota > Metazoa > Chordata > Actinopteri > Siluriformes > Siluridae > Silurus > Silurus meridionalis. The sequence goes on along the minus strand of NC_060893.1, from coordinate 20,563,736 downwards.
TCTCGCCACCAGCGGGCCTATCTTCATTTTTTGCTTCAAAAATAAAAATAATTACCACACAATGTAATAAACAATGTACAAAAAAACATCTAAATCACTTGATTTTGCATAGTGCTAGTAAATTGTACATTTACACGTATTTGAACAGCTTCAGGATGAAGTCTAATGCTGACTTCAATTCAGACCTCCCTTACCTACATCAGTTCAGTACCTGACTTTACTTACACCCTTACAACTGAATGAATCTCCACAAATCTCCACCAGCAAAGTTAAATCTAATCTAATCTAACCTAATAGACAGACAGACAGACAGACAGGCAGACAGACAGGCAGACAGATATTGGTGCTCATTCTTACTACATACTTCATTCTACACACATTCTACATACTATATGATGTTTGTAGAAGTTGCTTCATCGATCTATAATCGTTTCCTGGTCTTTATTTGGGAATTGATTAATTGTACCTGCAGGAATTTGGCCAGTGTGTTGGCTATAAGCAGACTGAGGAGGGGACAGGAAAGCAGACTGGGCTTGTGATACTGCAGCATGTAGGCCAGCAAAAGAGAGCTCCAATACACCTTATGGACATCTGCTGTCTGTCAACCAGAGAAATTGAGACAGAGACACACACAAATGTACACAACCCATTATTATGAATAACAAGTGCATTCATTAAATATAATGTAAAAATCGCCTCTGTGTGTGTGCGTGTGTGTGTGTGTGTGTGTGTATACCTTGCGTGCTGGTATGAGGTCGAAACAATCCAGTAGTAAGATCGCAAGCCCTTGTACAAACAGTATGTAGTGGCTGTGCTCCCACATCACTATAAAGGTGAACGTTGTCACGCTCATTAGCAGGTAACAAAACATCTGAAACACACACACACAAAAATTGTCAAATTGTCGTACTGACTGAAACAACACAACTGAAAACACTCTAAGCCTCCAGAAGTGTGCTAGTTCACACAACGCTTCTACACAAATCTACACAGATGTGTATACTGATTGTGTATTCACACCTCTGTGGCAGAGCTGATGCTGTTGCTGAGGAAGCCGGTTAAAGCTGCGACTTGGCAGGAGAAGTAGGGGAGAGCCCAGTTATCTCTCAGAGGAATGGCGTAGTCCACTTTAGTCGTATCCGGCCTGAAATACACAACCAATTTGAGGAACAACGATGAAGAATGATGAGAGGACAACTCACAACGGGGTTACATAACTAACAGCAAAACAGACAGACAGATAGATAGGCAGGCAGTAAGATACACAAACAGACAGACAGATATAAAGAGAGATAAACAGAGAGAAATAGATAGTCAGACAGACAGACAGGCAAGCAGACAGACAGACAGACGCTTTTTTTCATGATTTTTTTTATTTAAAAATTCTTATTTGATGATGTGTTCACTTTAAAGTTGATCTGAAGGTAGTGAATAAAATCCCAAACCCTTCAAACCCCGTTCTTCCTTCAGTGTTCTTCTCAGGCCACGCCCACAAACCCAATTCTAACTACCTACGGCGGTTTAAAACCACAAGCAACATGACTGACAGGTGGGGAGAAAATATACTGGGCTGTCTGATGTAGTGTTTCCAAAGTTTGGGGCTCCACAGAGACACAGTTTCACCTCTGAGATGACATTTTTGATATAGTTTTTTTTTTCTCACCCACTATTACAAAAATTGTTTTGACCTAAAATTGCTCAGCTCACCTTTCACATTTATGTTTCATTCCTTACTTTCTTTTCAGTTTGATTTCAGACTTTGTCACGTAACTCGCCACAATTTTGTTCATTTTAACAAAATCTGAATAAAAATGTCAGCAGAATAGCAGTGTTGCTTTTGAGTTGGTTTCCTGTTCCTGTGTCTGACCTGTTAATGATGAACCAGGCCACCGCCAGCATCCCGGCCACCCAAGTGCCACTCATCACCCAGCTGCAGATGAACAGAGCGGTCACATAGACGGCCTGCAGTGCAAATACCAAGCCGATGTAGAAATAAACCGGCTCTATAGAGTCCTGTAGCAGAGAGGGAGAGCGATACTGAAACACACATTCCTCTCTCTTTTTTTCACACACACACACACACACACACACACACACACACACACACACACACACACACACACACACACACACACCCCCGGTAAAGGTAAAATATTTTAGCTTTTATAAAAAAAAAAAAGGAAGCATTAAGATTTACTTTAAAAGGCAAACAAAACAAAACAAAACAAAAAATCAGATCTCAGTTCAATCTCAGTCCGGTCTCAGCAAGGTCTCGGCACGGTCTCAGTCTAGTCTTAGTCTGGTCTCGGCACGGTCTCAGTCTGGTTTTGGTCTAGTCTCGACACGGTCTCAGTCTGGTCTCAGCATGGTCTCACCTGACTGCCACTGAGTTTGTACAGCAGGCTGCTGAGAAGCTCTGGGTAGAGAGACAGCTGCTCCACTGCATTAATGGTCTGACCAGATAGTGTCCTATTATCCTGCATCAGCTCATACACACCTGCCCAAACACACACACACGCACGCACACACGCACACACGCACACAGCAAAATCAGATACTTTCAATGTAATACAGCAAACTGTTCTCTTTGTCACATTCCCTTCTCCATCTCTCTCCTCCTTTGTAGCTCTTTTTTATATCACTGATGTTCACCTCTGTCTCTTTCTCTATTTGTCGTTCTTTCCCCATATCTCACTCTTACTTTCCCCATATCTCACCCTCTTCTCATAACGCTCTCCCTCAATTGCTCTCTTATCGTCTCCCTTGCTCTCTTCTCGGACTGTGTCTCTCCGTATTTGCTTCTAATTCCAGGGTTCATGCACATGTCAGAATTTCATACTTTTCCCAGATTCAAATATGCAGACTTCCATTATGATTTTTAAGACCATATTTCACATCGGACACAATGATTATACTTAAATTCCAACTATAACATGCATTCTGTTACAATCTCTGATGTATGTCAGAGTGGGAATCTCCCGCACGGTCGGAGGGCGCTGGACTGTCATGGCAACTGCTGCCTCACAACGTAACAACCAATCACAGCAGTGCTGATCCAGTCTTATAGAAACGCATATTTTTCTTTCCGTCCACACGTGGATGCTGTATTCAGTCAACAAAAACACCAAAGTGGATTAATTTGAAAATGTCCAGTGTGGACCGTGTGTGATGACGCATTTTCAGTCATCGGGGCGACGTTTCAAAGAGCCGGAAAGTAAATGAACGGCAGGCGGAAATGACGCGGATTGAAGCACCTTACGTTTTGCTCATGCACAGTACAGTAAGCGTTTTTAGACGTTTCAATGTGGATGAGCGACTTCTGAGAAATGACAAAAATGAAAGTGTGGACGTGAAGCGTTTTTTTATGAAAACATTTTTCAAATGTTTAAAATCAATTTTTTTCAAATACTTAATTTTATAATTTTGAAAACCGAATTTTTTCCCTCCCATACTAATCCTGGCGTGAAAATCACTTAAATCAAATTTCATACTTTTTCAGACTTTTCCAAAATGCGTAGGAACCCTGTAATTCTCACCCTCGGTTTCCCTCCATCTCTGTGTTTATATCTCTATCTTCATGTGTTTCACTCCTCCTCTATCCACGAGTCTCAGTCCATCTCACTCTCTCTTTGGTGTGTAATCGGAAGGCAAAAAAACGATTGATCACGTTAAAAGGATGACTCTCCTGTACGTAATTTTGTTAATGAGTGTTTTTGTTGCAATGATTGATGGAGAGAATAAAAAGAGGGAGATGAAAACCTTGAGATTGACAGATAGCTAAACACAGAGGTGTATGTGTGTTTGTGTGTAATTACATGATTGAGCTGAGACGTGAAAGTCTGTGGAACTGAGGAAATGACTGCATTGAATAAACCCCTCAAGGCTCTTGTTTCTCCTGTTTTACCTTCTCGGTCACTCACTGCACCACTTTGATCATAAAACTAGGCACAGGTGATCCTTGCAACTCGACTACCACGCCCAGAGTCACGTCTCTAAAAACCTTTGCTGTTTGTTTTCTAATTCCTGTGAATCTGAGTTTAGAATTCCTTCTTTAATTTTCCCCCCAGAAACTATAAAGAGGTACAAACATTCGCACTCCATTATATTTAGACCCATTTGAGACTAAAGAGTTGAGTTACCCTTCTCGAAGGACGAGGCGAACAGCATGTGCTTGTAATAGTAGTAGTAAAGACCACTGCCTCCCTGGAAGGTGATCTCTCTTTCCAGCTCCTGAGGAGGAAAAGAAAAACATCACACCTCCATCACCACACCTACATACAAGAACCTCATATAGCTCATACTAGTCCCTCCTAACCCTTAACTTTAGTCTGTTTTACACTGTTACCACATTCACCTATGTATAAATACACACACACACACACATTTTTTTTTAATTAACGCATTAACACAAATTAACATTTAACACACATTTATTCAGAGAGTTAACAGTGATAAAGTATAGTGTGAGTGTTATATGTAAGCGTAACAATGACTGTGTTAATGAATAACAGTGTTACATTCCATACATTTAACAGTGTAAAAGTTCAGCACTGTAACATCGTAACTGTGTTAATGAATAACAGCGTTACAGTGTGTACATGTAACAGTGTAAGAGCGAAACATTGTAACTGTGTTAATGAATACAGTGTTATATTGTTTACATGTAACAGTGTAAGAGCTAAACATTGTAACTGTGTTAATGAATAACAGCGTTACAGTGTGTACATGTAACAGAGTTTTGTGTCACCTGCCGAGTAGAGAACCAGAACTTCCTCTCGTGGTATGTGCTCAGGTACACAGCGTACATCATCCCACAGGTAACAGCTGCCATACATCCAATGAAGAGTTTTGCTAACCTCTGAAATATTACAGCTACACACACAAACATATATATATATACACACACACACACACACACACACACACACACACACACACACACACACACACACACATATATATATATATATATGTGTGTGTGTGTGTGTGTGTGTGTGTGTGTGTGTGTGAGAGAAAGAGAGGGAAAGAGAGAGAGAGAGAGAGAGAGAGAGAGAGAGAGAGAGAGAGAGAGAGATAAAGAATTAAACCATAAGCAGTTTACAGACGATTTGACCACAAACCAAAAAAAACGTTTTACACAGTAACTAGTGCTGAATTCTATCCATTGTGGTTAAAGTTATTGTTGATAGGCAGATCACTTTATTCATCCCAACAAAGAACTCAAAGTATTATTGCATATGGTATGTAGAATGTGTGTGCAAAACACTAGATTACAATCGCAACTACAACACTGCACTACGTTCAAACACTACACTACAGCACTATACTACATTTAAACTACATCGCTTACAGAATTACATTGGCATTCAGGGAGAGACATTAAGCTGGTTTAAATCCTACCTGTCTGATCGTTACCATTTCGTAGATTTAAATGGAGAGCTATCCAGGCTAATGCTAGTGAATTATGGCGTGCCACAAGGTTCAGTTCTAGGACCCCTGCTCTTCACGATATACATGCTTCCGTTAGGAAATATTATTAGAAGGCATGGAATTAGCTTCCATTGTTATGCTGATGATACTCAGCTATATATCTCATCTAAACCAGGCGATACAGCTCAATTAACTCGGATAACTGAGTGTGTTAAGGAAATAAGAGATTGGATGACCCATAACTTCTACTTTTAAATTCTGATAAGACGGAGATTTTGCTCATCGGCCCAAAAACCAGTATACAGAAGCACCAGCATCTCAACCTGCATTTAGAAGGATGTTCTGTAACCACTAGCTCAACAGTAAAAGACCTGGGAGTTATTTTAGACAGCAACTTATCTTTTAAAAATCATATCAACCAAGTTACAAAAACAGCCTTCTTTCACCTTAGAAATATTTTTAAGTTAAGAAACGTGTTATCTATATCCGATGCTGAGAAGCTCGTCCATGCGTTCATGACCTTTAGAATAGATTACTGTAATGCATTACTAGGTGGATGTCCTGCATCATTAATAAACAAGCTTCAGTTAGTTCAGAATGCGGCAGCAAGAGTTCTTACAAGGTCAAGAAAATATGATCATATAACCCCAATCTTATCGTCCCTACATTGGCTTCCTGTTAAGTTTCGAATAGACTACAAACTACTGCTACTTACTTATAAAGCACTAAATGGTTTATCTCCATGTATCTCTCCAGTCTTTTAACACGCTACAATCCGTCACGCTCTCTGAGATCTCAAACCTCCGGGCTTCTAGTAGTTCCGAGAATAGCAAAGTCCACTAAAGGCGGTAGATCATTCCCACATTTAGCTCCTTAACTCTGGAATAGTCTCCCAGTTTAAGTGTAGATTAAAAACATATCTTTTTAGCAAAGCCTTCACATAACATACGTCTCACATCATAACCTTGTGCTCCAGAACATCTGATCACATGCACATTATCAACTTGTGCTGTTAATATCATGAACAGCAGCTACACTAATTGCTCTCCACTGCTTCTCTTTCACTCCCCATCCCGAGACACCCTGAGGTTTGGCCAGCTCCAGTCACCTCCCACCTCATGATGATTATGGACTTTAAAGAAGTAGATGCCGAACTCGCAAACATCCTGAACCATCTAGAGACATACCAGTGCCATTTGGATCCCACTACACGTGTGGAGATTTGACATTGGACCTCCTGGAGTGTTTAAAGGCTCTGGCATGGAGAAGCTGTTGCTGGATCTTTGATGATCACAAATGTTGAGCTCAGTAGCTCCTAGTTTTATACCAAAGACTGTAGAAAGAACATTTACTTATAATCTTATACTCCAGTACTCATGTTAGTTCTCACTCTCCAGTGTTCTGTATTGTTGAAAGATTTATAATCACACTCTTGATGTCACCCAAATGAGGATGGGTTCCCCTTTTGAGTCTGGTTCCTCTCAAGGTTTCTTCCTAATAACATCTAAGGGAGTTTTTCCTTGCCACAGTCGACACAGCTGCTCATCAGGGATAAATACACACCATTCACGTTAACTGTTGATTTCTGTAAAGCTGCTTTGAGACAATGTCTGTTGTGAAAAGTGCTATACAAATAAACTTGACTTGACTTAAACACTACACTATAATCCAACAGTAGAACACTACACTACAAACAAAACACTACACTACAATCCAATACTAAAACAATACACTACAAGCAAAACGCTACACCATAATCCAACAACTAAACTACAAACACGAACACTAAACTACAATCAAACACGAACACTAAACTACAACCCGAACACGAACACTAAACTACAACCCGAACACGAACACTAAACTACAACCCGAACATGAACACTAAACTACAACCCAACACGAACACTAAACTACAACCCAACACGAACACTAAACTACAACCCGAACACGAACACTAAACTACAACCCGAACATGAACACTAAACTACAACCCGAACCCGAACACTAAACTACAACCCGAACACGAACACTAAACTACAACCCAACACGAACACTAAACTACAACCCGAACATGAACACTAAACTACAATCAAACACTAAACTACAATCAAACATGAACACTAGATTACAATCAAACACTAAACTACAATCAATCATGAACACTAAACTACAATCGAACTCTAAACTACAATCAAATATGAACACTATACTACATCCAAACATGAACACTAAACTACAATTGAACACTAAACTACAATCGATCATGAACACCAAACTACAATCAAACACTAAACTACTATCGCACACTAACCTACAATAAATAAAAAAAACAGAGTGAATTCTCACATTTGCTGCTCTTTGTTGATGAAGTTGACTTGGCTGAAGTTGTGCTGGAGTTGGAGTCCTGCTCTTTGGAGTCAGGAGTCTCCGTCTGGCCCGTGTCTGTTCTCGCATTATCTGCGTCTGCATGAGTTTCCTCAGATGCTTCTTTCTCCATGCCTTTGTTTGCAGCAGAGCCTGAGTCTGTTGCCACACCATCACATTCCTCCTCATCCCTCACAGCTCCTTTAACACATCACACGATGTGATTACGGCAGACATCACAGCATGAGGGACAATGTTATAAACACAGACATTTTATTTCTATATTCTTTTATTTTATTTAGTAAAAAAATCTAAAATTTGGTCAAAAAATAAATAAATAAATAAATAAATTCTACATTTAATTTTAAGCCTAACATTTTTTAATTCTAAAAAGGTACTTATTAATGAATAAATA
>NC_060893.1:20520524-20553024 GCF_014805685.1 Silurus meridionalis | reverse complement strand
GGGTTTATTGGTATTATAATGATTATTGATGATGTTCTTGCAGCTCCTTCTTCATTCCTCTGTATCTGATGCTGAACAAGAGATTGGACAAAATAAATAACTAAATTAAAATCTCCAGCTATTCCTCAAACTGAGATCCGACTACAGGTTTATTTCCTATATATATTTATTAATAAAAAAAAACAAACCCGAGCTGGAAGTTAGGGAAATGAGCACCAAACTAGAGCTGAGGAACTTCCTCCAGCGAGCTTCCTGCGCATAAAGTTTGCAGCTTTATCTGCTACGGAATGCGACGCAGGACAATATAGCGTTTCATTTTGCGTTACTGGTGATCACTACTGCGCAGGAAATGCGCATCAATTCTACTCAGTAGATACTACAGGTGTAACGGTGCACAAAATTCACGGTTCGGTACGTACCTCGGTTTTTAAGTCACGGTTCGGTTCGATTTTAGTACCGTTAGAGAAAAGAAATGCAAAAGGTTTTTATTATTAACATGTGTGGATAGTTTACGTGTTTAAAATCATTTTAATAAAGTGACTGGTTGGTTTAAATAAAAAATACTTTAATATATTGAGTAAATTGATTTATTGATTAAATTGGCATGAATAAAATTGATTAAATAAAATTAAATAACAAAAAAAAATAAATATACATTTTTATAGACACCCTTTGGAATACAAAACCCTACGTCGTTGTAAAAACGTCGGCAATGACACGAAGTTGCACCGATTTCATGCCTGTGCAGGTTCAGGATTCAGCGGAAACACGGCCTTGTTTAAATGATAAATAATAAATGATGCTAATTCTCTGTTTTACAGTCTGTGTAATTGGTTCATTAGTGATGCTTTGCAAATTTTGATCTTTTAAAATGTTTAACACTACAGCAAAACACACAAATACAAATTTGCTGATATAATTATTATTATTATTATTATTATTATATTATTATTCTTCAATTTAACATCATAGTTTTTCGGTTAAATTCTAAAAATAAATCTGTCCACAATCAAATTTTATTCTTTGTATTGCAGCAGCCTAATTTTGAGTGTATCTGCGATTTCTTCTTATTAATGTGATTTATTACTAATAGTTATAATATTGTAAAAAATTTGATTTGGTAAACACTTCATCCTGGTGCCTAATGTGAGGTGGACATACACCCCAGATGGGATAAACAGTATTTATACTCAACAAAATTGTAAACGCAATACTTTTGTTTTTGCCCCCATTTTACGAGTTGAACTCAAAGATCTAAGACTTTTTCTATGTACAGAAAAGGCTTTTTTCTCTAATATTGTTCACAAATCTGTCTGAGTGAGCGCTTCTTCTTTGCTGAGAGAATCATCCACCTCACAGGTGTGGCATATCGAGATGCTGATTAGACAGCATGATTATTACACAGGTGTGCCTCAGGCGGGCCACAATAAAAGACCACTCTATAATGTGCAGTTTTATCACACAGCACAATGCCACAAGTTTTGAGGGAACGTGCAATCGCTATGCTGACTGCAGGAACATCCACAAGAGCCGTTGCCTGTGAATTGAATGCTCAATGATCAATGCTCAATGAATGCTCAATGATCCGTCTCCATACCCCTTCACCACATTCATAAACCTCCTAAATTTTGTTCAGTGTGTGTATGTATGTATGTATGTATATATACACTGGCGATCAAAATTAGAGAACAATTTATAAACAATTGAACTATTCTGAAATAATGTCATCTTCACTGCTCAACAGTTGGAGCAGCTGGAGTTTTTGTCCTGTCTATACCATGCTACCAGAACACCTTTTCCACAAAATAACTAAGGCATTTAAAAAAAACATTATTTTGCAGAAATGCCTAGAGAACAACAATGACTGTAGCATGGAAAACGATTACAACTAAATTTTCTGAAGGTTACAAAAGTCAGCAATTAGTAGGAAGTGTACAGGCCTCTGCTCTGAATGACTTCAGCACATCTGCGGCCACAGGACAGCACGAGTCTCTCACACTGCTCTGGTGTGATTTTGGTCCACTCTTCTTCCAGTCTCCTCCACAGTTCGGTGACTGTAGTGAGTTTCTTGGCCATAACTTTGTCACCAAGGATTTTCCAGAGGTTCTCTATTGGGTTGAGATCAGGACTCTGGGCAGGCCATGTCATGATTTCAATGTTTTCAGTTTCAAGGAACTGCTTTACCCGTTTTGCTGTGTGACATGGAGCGTTGTCCTGCATGAACACTGCGGGCTGATTGGGAGATGAACGCATGGAAGGAACCATATGTTGTTGAAGAAGGTTCTGATAAACATTTACATACACTCTGCCATGTAGCTGTATAAGAGGCCCAACTCCTGCTGCAGAAAACATGCCCCAAACCATGACACTTCCTCCTCCACTTTTCACTGACTTCTTTACACACTTTGGGTTCAGTCTTTCTCCAGTTTGTCGCTGAACATAATGTTTCCTATCGGACCCAAATAAATTAAACTTGCTTTCATCACTGAAGTGAACGTTGGACCAGTTCTCTTCTGTCCACACAACATGCTTAGTCTAGCCTTTTGATTCTTTCTGCTAATGAAAGGTTTGGTCACTGCAGAGTGGGCTTTCAGTCCAAATGCTCTTAAACCTCGAGACACTGTATTACGAGACAGATCCTTACCCTGTTCAGCGCTAAACTGGTGAGCAATTCCAGCTGCAGTGTGGAAACGATTGCCCATTGAGATCCTCCGCAGTATCCTGTCCTCTCTTGTATTTGTCTTCCATGGTCGACCAGCCTTCTTGGCGGACTTGAATGAGTTTGTGATGTTGTAAAGATTCAATATTCTTGAAATCACAGATTTGGAACGACCAACTTGTCTTGCTATGGCTGATAGGGTCATCCCTTTGGCCTTCATCTGGACAACCTGCTGCCGGAGGCTTTCAGTCACTTTAGAACGGCCCGCCATCTTGCAGAGTCAGTGACACTGGAAGTTAGGCTGCCAGTTAAATAGGGGTTGACAGATAATCAAGGAAATTAGCACCAGGTACCAGATTAACACCAATAACTGGGAGGTATCTGAAAGTGTTCTCTAATTTTGATCAGTGTGTTTTCTGCAAAATAATTATTTTTAATTCATTAGTTATTTTGTGGAAAAGGTGTTCTGGTAGCATGGTATAGACAGGACAAAAACTCCTTCAACTGTTGAGCAGTGAAGATGACATTATTTCAGAATTGTTCAATTGTTTATAAATTGTTCTCTAATTTTGATCGCCAGTGTATATAAACATTATGACCACCTGCCTAATATTGTGTTGGTCCTCTTCTGCTGCCAAAACAGTCGTGACCCTTCAAGCATTAACACCATGAACGTATTCAAGCAGTTTGAGCTACAGGAGCTCCTCTGTTAGATGACCAACCTTCGACCAGCCTTTGCTCCCCTCGAGCATTGATGATCCTCGGTCCTGTGACCCTGTCGCAGGTTCACCACTGTTTCTTCATTGGAGCACTTTTGATAGAAACTGACCACTGCAGACCAGGAACATCCCACAAGAGCTGCAGTTTTAGAGATGCTCTGACCCAGTCGTCTAGACATCACAGCCTGGTCCTTGTCAAACTCAAATCCTTACGCTCGTCCATTTTTCCTGCTTCTAACACGTCAACTTTAAAGACAAAATGTTCACTTGCTAATAAATAAATCCACTCACTAACAGGTGCCATGATGATTTTTATATATATATATATATATATATATATATATATATATATATATATATATATATATATATATATTGCATATATGTACTGAATACAAGTCCTTCTTACAAACATAGTTAAAATCCGAGTTCACTCAGAAACGTATCAAGTGGCAGACCGTTTTTTTTTAAATTTCTTTTATTAAAATTAAAAACATACACAATGCCAGGGTTATATAAAAGAAACTAGAGTTAGCGCAGTGTCACCGTGTCTGGTCACTCTGTACCGAAAATACGATTCGTAGTACGGTGTAAAACCCGGCTTTTGTTTTTTCACAGGCACGAAATCATGGCACATCAGTTTTTTTTAAGTCGGTCCAGCGCTGTCGAATTCTTACTGCATTTTATGTCTTTTAAAAGAAGAAACTCGAGGAAATGAATGAATGAATGAAAGACAATGTTAAAGTCTGCTGAAATAAGTATCACAGTTAAGATCATATCGTTTAAAAATGTGATTAAATGTAAAAGACACACACACACACACACACACACACACGCATGCATGCATCTTTATTACCCAAACGAGGTCTAAAAAATTATAAACAATCTATAATTTCTGCATTTATTTAATTTCATTTAATCAATTACTCAATGTAATCAATATAATAAAGTGTATTTGGTTTATTAGATTTTTATATAAAACCAAGCAGGCATTTTATTTACAAACTGTTGGTAAAAATGTAAACTGTTAATATTAAAAATGTTAATAATATTAAACTGCGTTAATAAAAAACAAGCAATAATCATACCGGAATTGAACTTGTGAATTGTGACTTAAAAACCGCTGTATGTAAATTCTATGTAGCGTTATACCCCATTTCTTTTTTTATTATTCGGCGTTAATTCAAAACATTACGGATTAGCACATAAAAAAAAGCAATGAGACACAAGAACAACAATTTCATTACAAAGTCACAGATTTATTTTTTCTGATTGTACGGACAGCGAGAATATTTCATCCATCAGGAAATCCGACGATCCGATCCGTTAAAATCACATTAAATCACAAGAAACTAAGATGACTGCCATCTAAAAAAAAAAAAAAAAAAAATAGATATATACAAATAAGCTACTGTACAGCGTTCTCCACGTTTCTGTCTCTCTCACGTGTTTAACGCCAACATTATTATCAAAAGCAAATTCCTTGTTACCGTGTTTTTTCCCCTAGAAACTATAGCAATTACATTTAATGACAATAGAATGCAAATCAAAACACAATGTAAAAAGCTGAAAGCCCGGATTAAGACCGTACGAAATATAAAACGCTAAAACAATATATATATATATATATATAAAAAAAAAAAAACGTCAAGCTTTTTAAATGGTGTGAAAGGGATTCATTCTCAGGTGAGGAGTTTAAAAAAAAAAAAAAAAAAAAAAAAGAAAAAGAAAAAAAAAAAAGAGATGCGGGAAGATGTTACTATAAATATATAAAGAAATGAAGCACAGAACTACTGATCACAGGACGGTGAAAAGAGCGAGTCCTCTTCTATTCGAATCTGGGAAGTGAAAACACACCGAGAGACACTTCAGCTTCCTCGCTAGTCATCCACAGAAACGGTTTATGAGGACCAGGCTGTGACGTGTTTCACGTGCGATACTCACTTTTTTTTGCGGCTTTTCCCAAAGCTCTCAGTGTGGACGCTCGTCCTCCTCGCTCAGCTCTTTATCTGAATAAAGGGAAGAGGGAAGAGGGAAAAGGGGGGATGCTTTAAACCAGTGGTTCTCAAAGTGTGTAGTTTATTGCGGCCCTCTAGTGGCGAACAAAGATATGACAGGGTCGAATCATCTTAAATTTTGTTCATACTGTAAATGTTTTCCGACGTTTTTACCCGGAAACACAGTTTTTAAATACAGTGGTCCCTGGAACTCGCTCGTTCTAAACGCGACACCCGCAAAAGTATTGGGACGCCTGACTTCTCCAGGCATATGTGGTTCTTTCTCCTCTCCTGCTACAGAGCTCAGACCTCAACCGGATTGAACACCTTCAAGAAGAAATGGAACGCTGACTGCACCCCACACTTTCTCACCTCACCCAAACATCAAAACCTGACTTTACTAACACCCTGAATAAATTTCCACAAGCGCACTCCAAAATCGAGTGGAACATCTTCCCAGCACTATTGAGGTTATTAGAACAGTAAACTGGAATGGGATGTTTAAAAAGGACACATTAACGTGAGATAGCTATTGATAACACACCGGAATCGTCCTAACGTCAGCGATCAGAGCCGCGATCTGTCACTCTTTGGATGTTAACGTAGACTCACCTTGTTTGACCGTGTCCTCTTCTCCGTTGGCTCTCTTTCGGAACTTGTCCTTCACCTTCGCCGTTTTTACTTTCCTCACCAAAGGCTCGTCGTCTGAACTGGCATCTGCGAGCAAGTTGGAACAACATGAATTCATTTCCTTTGGGCCATTTCACAAATCGTTTTACTTTACTCAATAAAATATATAAAAAACAGCAATGGACACGAGTCTCGAATCGATTCGGATTTACTTTTATGACTCCTTTAACGAGGGCCGTTGTCCCGAAGAAGCTTTACAGAGTGACACAGATCTCGATTTACGAATACAGAAGGTCCCCGATTTACGAAGGTTTGCCAATTTCCTGTTCTTACGAAGCAGCAATTGCTCCGCCCATACACACACTATAGTGTCAAAAGTTCGAGGACACCCGGTCATGAGTACGACACGTGCTTTTTGACTATCACATTCATTCCCAATGTGCTCCTATACTATCCTCCACTCTTCTGGGAAGATGTTCCACTAGATTTTAGAGTGTGTTTGTGGAGATTTGTGTGAGATTCATTCAGCCACTAGGGTGTGAGTGAAGTCAGGTGCTGATGTAGGTGAGAAGGTGAGAAGGTCTGGGGTGCAGTCAGAGTTCACGTTTATAGTCAGAATACAGAGAATTGTATTTGGACCGGCGAAAGAAAGAACTACAAACTAACAAACGAAACATTGAGAAGGGAGCATTTCGATGAGCGTTAGCGGTTGCGTTACGTGGACGTCGGAAAATCAAAACCTGTTTTGAAATGATTTAAGAAGCACAAAATAAATTTTGAAGGCCTAAAATTTTGATTTTTGACTTTTTAAAGACTCCGTGAAAACCACATATGAAAGAATCACCTATGGCCGGGAAAGTCAGGTGTCGCAATAAGATTGTCCATATAGTGTAAATACTGTATACTTTACACACTACAGTCATGTGTAAACGATACACTATTTACACTACCCTCATGTGTAAACTACAGAATTCACACTACCCTCATGTGTAAACGATACACTATTCACACTACCGTCATGTGTAAACTATACACTATTTACACTACTGTCATGTGTAAACTATACAGTATTCACACGACCGTCATGTGTAAACTATACACTATTTACGCTACCGTCATGTGTAAACTATACAGTATTCACACTACCGTCATGTGTAAACTATACAGTATTCACACTACCGTCATGTGTAAACTATACAGTATTCACACTACCGTCATGTGTAAACTACAGAATTTACACTACCGTCATGTGTAAACGATACACTATTCACACTACCGTCATGTGTAAACGATACACTATTTACACTACTGTCATGTAAACTATACACTATTTACGCCACCGTCATGTGTAAACGATACACTATTCACACTACCCTCATGTGTAAACTATACACTATTCACACTACCGTCATGTGTAAACTATACACTATTCACACTACCGTCATGTGTAAACTATACAGTATTCACACTACCCTCATGTGTAAACTATACACTATTTACGCTACCATCATGTGTAAACTATACACTATTTACACTACCGTCATGTGTAAACTATACACTATTCACACTACCGTCATGTGTAAACGATACACTATTCACACTACCCTCATGTGTAAACTATACACTATTCACACTACCCTCATGTGTAAACTATACACTATTCACACTACCGTCATGTGTAAACTATACAGTATTCACACTACCCTCATGTGTAAACTATACACTATTTACGCTACCGTCATGTGTAAACTATACACTATTTACACTACCGTCATGTGTAAACTATACACTATTCACACTACCGTCATGTGTAAACGATACAGTATTCACACTACCGTCACGTGTAAACTATACAGTACAGTGGAACCTTGGGTTACGAATTTAATTCGTTCCGGTACTTTATTCGTAACCTGAAAAGTTCGTATCCCGATACAAATTTCCCCATAATAATGAACAGAAACTTCGGTAATTCGTTCTGGACAACCAAAAATATTACTCTCATAAAAATAAAGCCAATATTCACTAATATTATTTACTTTTAACATGTTATAATAAAATCATACCACATAAAAACATACAAAAGAGGAAAACATCTTTACCGGGTACTTTCCCTTTGAGAAGACTCGCTGCAGGAGACGACGTCAGAGAAGGGGAGGAGGGAGAGTTATTGTTTGGAAGGAGAATCTTATTATATTATATTATTTATATATTATTATATATTATAGAATATTAAAGACAGTGTTATTAACACGAACGCTGAGACAATTGTTGCATTAGAGGGAAAATGAGAGCTGTTTCTTTAAGGCTACTATCAGTTGGTATTGAAGTCCAGAGTGAAATTCATTATGGGTATTGTACTTCGGAAAAGACTGTAACCCTGCTAATCTATCTTCATAAAAACAAGTAACGTGGTTATGCATCGGCTAATGTTGTCCATCTCATCATTCCACGAGCATCAACTAACGAGTTGTTACGCTGCTGCCGGGAAAAGTTCAAGCGGATAAGTAACACGATGCTCTCGCTAGGGACACAGGGCGCTAACTGATGTGACGAGCTGCGTGGATAGAGCAAAAACAACCAACTTGCCTGCGATTTTTTGGTGAGCGACATTCGTATCCCGATATATTGTTCGTAACCAAGGGCAAAAATTTTGATGAACTGCGATTCGTAACCCGAATTATACGTATGCCGGGGCGTTTGTAACCCGAGGTTCCACTGTATTCACACGACCGTCGTGTGTAAACTACAGAATTTACACTACCGTCATGTGTAAACGATACACTATTCATACTACCCTCATGTGTAAACTATACACTATTTACACTACCGTCATGTGTAAACTATACAGTATTCACACTACCGTCATGTGTAAACAATACAGTATTTACGCTACCGTCATGTGTAAACTATACAGTATTCACACTACCGTCATGTGTAAACTATACACTATTCACACTACCGTCATGTGTAAACAATACACTATTTACACTACCGTCACGTGTAAACTATACACTATTTACACTACCGTCACGTGTAAACTATACACTATTCACACTACCGTCATGTGTAAACTATACACTATTCACACTACCGTCATGTGTAAACTATACACTATTTATACTACCGTCATGTGTAAACTATACACTATTCACACTACCCTCATGTGTAAACGTTACAGTATTCACACTACCGTCATGTGTAAACGATACAGTATTCACACTACCGTCGTGTGTAAACGATACACTATTTACACTACCGTATATACACACACACACACACACACACACACACACACACACACACACACACACACAATACACTAAAAATTAGTTTTTATCCCTAATGACTGAGCCAGAGGTGACGGGTGACCTTGATAGGAACCAGCCCTAAAAAGGGAACCCCATCCTCATCTGAGTGACGGTGAATATCTCTTCATTGTTGTGGTTATCAGCTGTTCAGTGATGGAGACTTGGGCACAAAACAGTTCATGGCAACTGTAGCTGATACAGCAAACTGTTCATATCCATCCGAACGCCGCAGGAGACAAACGATTAGAAAATGCAATAAAGAAGCGACCACATGGTCTGTCTGAATAAGCCGAAAAAAATATTGACGATTACACTATGCATAAAAAAAAACTGGAGGAAAAAAAAAAATACATTCAAACAAATATGATTAGAATATACACTATACTGCCAAAAGTATTGGGTCACCTGATCTTTCCTGCTTTATGTGCTTCTTTTCCAAACTGTTACCACAAAGTTGGAGGCACTCAATCGGCTTTAGTAAAATTTTGCATTCACATTAACTTGGAAACCCAAAACCTGTTCCAGCATGGCAAAGTGCACAAAGTGAGCACCTTGAAGATCTGCTTTACATGCTTTGGAGAGAAAGATCTTGCTGCTATAGAGCTCTGATCTCATCTCTACTGAATACCTTTGGGATGGATTTGAAAGTTGACTGCACCCCAGGTCTCCTCACCTACATCAGTACCTGCCTTTCATAACACCCTTGTGTCTGATGAACACAAACATCCATAAGCACACTCCAAAATCTGGTGGAACATCTTCCCAGAAGAGTGGAGGGAATAATACGAGCAAATTGGGGCTAAATATGGAATGCGAAGCGCAAATATCACATACTGCACTTATGACCAGGTGACCCAATACTTTTGGGAATATAGTGTGTAAGAAGAATAAAGCAATTTGGTGCATCTGTTTAGTTGTGTCTTGCAGGAAAACGGTTACCTGCTGCAGGTCTCCGGCCTCGCGCAGCCTTACTCTGCTCTTTCAGTCTCTTCATCTTAAGACTCAGAGGCTCCTCGTCCGAGCTCTCGACTGCGCTCTCTGAACAACGTGCGGGAGACCGAGAGAGAAGAGAGACACGGAGGGAGAAAAAGAAAGCGAGAGAGAGAGCGGGGACAAAAGAACTGGGTGATTACTGTAAAAGCTCGGCTCGAGTGGTATATTTCTACAATCGCTTTCAAAGAACATCATCTGTTCTTCGCAGAGTTTCCGAGTACACGCTGTTTTTAATGAATTCCTCGAAATCTTTCCTGCTGATTTCTCGAAAAGCCGATCATCTTCAAGGAACACCGACCAGATCCGGGGAACGAGAAAAACACAAATCACGGTAATTAAAAAAAAAAAGTGTGCGGCCAAAAGCACTATTTTTCACCCAATATGAGGTTCTTCCAGCAGGTCAATGCCCCTGTGCACAAAGCAGCTCCATAAGTAGAACCTTTGCATGGGTTAGTGTGAAAGATCTCCTGCTGGAAAGCTCTAAACCCTACTGAACACCTTTTGGGATTATTGTGAATGCTGACTGCACCCCAGGCCTCCTCACCTTCTCACCTACATCAGCACCTGACTTCACTCACACCCTCATGGCTGAATGAATCTCACACAAATCTCCACAAACACACTCCAAAAGTCTAGTGGAACATCTTCCCAGAAGAGTGGAGGATATTAGAACAGAAAACAGAGACTAAATGTGAATTAATTTTTTCATAAAGTGTAATGAAAAATATTGTAAAATAATTATGTGAATATGCCACTTAAATTTTAAAGCTTTTTTAAAAAAAATTTCATTAAACTGTTTCTGACACAAAAATAAAATTGACATAAACTGGGATTTGCTGATACTGATTTTATATATATATATATATATATATATATATATATATATATATATATATATAACATTTAAAATTCATGTATAATAAGGGGTATAAAAGAGAATCGAAGCGACTATATAGTTTCTATGCATTTTTTGCACAATTAGTGTTATACACCATATGAGCAGAAGTATTTGCCCAACGCACCTATATATGACTCTTTCCCAAACTATTGCCTATGAAGTGTCACTGCACTCAACACAACACAACCCCCCGAAATGGGAATTAACTGTGTTGAGAATAAACTGTGAATTTACAAAAATTGCAGCTTGGCCTATTACAGGGAACTTAAATGTAGTTGAAAATAAACCTTGCAGGATCATTTCAGTTAAAATAACCAGATTGAATTGCAATTTCAGTTGAATTTCTACCCTGAGAATTCGTCTATCACATCCGCACAGCACACTTACTGCAGGGCTACTGAGGCCACGCCCCCTACACGCACCGATTCCTCAGTAACATAACATAAATTGTTTCCTAAATGGAATAATTTCAGAAAAATGCCCGCTATTGCGCAAATAAATTATTCAAAAAGAAGTAAAAACTACTATTTTTTTTAAAAATCTGTAATCGTTTGCAAGCATCAGCTTAATACCAAAAAGAAATGTTTGTATTTATGTTTGTATATGATACAGTTTATTTAAATTCCCCTACATTTTTCATTATTTCCCATAAATTCCTGGTAAGTTTCCGACTTAGAATATTTTCCAAATTCCCCAGATGAAGTTCCCATGGAAAGTTTCCGTAAATTTACCACACCTTTGCAACCCTACTCGCTACCCGACATGACATGATTAATAAAATCATTTCTTTCCACAGATCGGTATGGAATCTTGATTCGCAGTCTGTCGTTACCTGCTCTGGCTGCACTTTTCTGCTCTTGTGTGTGTGTGCCTCCCCGTGCCACTGCGTCCATGACGTCTTGTTCGGACATCCTCTCTAACAGCACCACCGCCTGCTTCATCTCCGGCTCACCCTTCTTCCTCGCCAGCTCACCTTTCTTCCTCGCTGGCTCGCCTTTCTTCCTCGCTGGCTCGCTCAAGGGCTCGTCGTCCGAGCTGTCGCTGCACGCTAAACAGGAAGGAACCAGTTTTAGTATTTACGCTCACATTTGATTCTATTCATTTCATAAAATACTTCACAGCATCATAATCAATGTGCAAAACTGATCAATTATTGGAACTCTCTTCTGTTTGGATAACCTCACAAACTCATGAACATCAACAGGTCCAGAACTCAACTACCCGTATAATTACCAGAAGCTCCTTCACTGAGCATATCGCTCCTGTTCTCTATCATCTACACTGGCTTCCTCTCGCATATCGAACACAGTAAAGATTATACAACACTTTTAAAGGTTATAATCTTTCACCCTCATACATCTCTGACTTGCTTCATACTCGCATCCCAGAGCGTACCCTCAGCTCTTCTTCATCTGTTTCCCTCGAAGTACCTTCTATTAATTTAGTCACTATGGGATCTAGAGCATTTAGCTGGGCTGCTCCTCATCTTTGGAATACTTTTCCACAATTTATAAGTGACTGTCTGACCACTTTTAATTCATGTGTTAAAACACATTAGCTTTTTCTGATCAATTTGAACAGTTAAACAGCTGTTGTGTGTCTTGTTTTTAAGATTATCATTCAATTGTATGGTGTCCTTGAGTGTTTTGAAAGGTGCCTTGAAATAAAATTTAGTATTATTGTTATTGTTTTATTCTATATTCTAACAAATCCTTATTCTATTAGGATTTATAAATACACATGGAAATGCAATCAATGTAATGCTTTACCAAATACAGTAAAACCCTGTAGTACGAGCAAACTGAGATACGAGCGACCTTGTGGAGATTTCTGGGATTTCATTCAGCCACAAAGGCGGGAACTTATGTAGGTGAGGAGGCCTGGGGTGCCCCCAGTGTTCGAATTTATTATGTTCAATAGGGTTGAGTTCAGAGCTCTATAGCAGGCCACTCAAGATCTTCCATTCCATCCCATGTACAGCATTTCTTAATGGGGCTGGGTTTGTGTACACTGGCATTGTAACGCTGGGACAGGTTTTGGTCCCATAGCTCAACCTTGTGGTAACGGTTTGGGAAAGAAACTCTGGGAAACAAACTTTTGCCATATAGTGCATCTTAAATATATGCAGAAAAACTGTCATAATACAAAAAAACCCGAATTACTACTAAGGTTTACATTTCATTGTTATAAAAATATAAATTCTAGGACATTTTCCTTAATTGAACTTGTCCCGTTTTGTCGGTGAATCAATCCGTGAATTGCAAAACAACGAAACATCACGCTTGGAATTACAACAAAATGTCAAACAACAAAATGTGTTGTTTCTGCATCTGTTTCGCATCAGAACCTGAGAGTAAAAACAAAGCCTAACAGCTGCACCTTTTCCTTCTTTTTTTGCACGTCCTCTCCTTTTAGGTGTCGTGTTCGTAGCTGGTGAGTGTCCCGATGCCTTCTTCTTCGAGTTGTCCTTACCTAGGAAAACGAACCAACACGTCACATCACTGTGCTGGAAATCCAGGAAACACTTGATCAATGGTGTCAACTTTACAATTGGGGATGGTTTCAATACACTTGGGTATACAATAACAACTGCAGGGTTTGGATTTACTTGGAATTGGGAATTTGGAGCTAAAAATGACATTTATCATGTTCTTAAAATGACGATCTACGTTTACAAGAATTACAATTATCTCATTTTATTCAACTAAGCAGGTACCCAGGAGTGGTAGCTTGGAGGTGCTAGGAATTTAAATGAATGAAAGTCTTAAGCACAAGCTTCCACTTCAATCTGTTTAGTTGTGTGTTCAAAAATCTTTCATGTCTTTCAAGTTCTGTAGTTTCAGGAGACTTTTTTCCGAGCAGGAATTTGTGGGGGTTTTTATTAATTGCCTTCCCCCCCAATTCAACGTTACGCAAAATGTGTCAGCGTCACTGGGCTAAAATTCTCCTGATTACCTTGGCTCAATGGTAGAAGATCCCTGTCTATTTGCAAAGAGGGATGCAAATAATAGCAACAGATGAGCTCCGTATTTGTACTTGACCCGAAATAACCATTGAGTTTACACAATAGGTGTGTGAGTGAAGTGTTCTTAATAAAACGGCAATTCGGTATAAATTCAATGATGCCCTTTACTGAGGAAATGTACCTCCATTGTGGTGCCATGTCATTATTTCATATTATTTATTTTTTATTGGATGATGGTTTGGTAGAAACTCCACCTTGCAGAAGGTTTATTCTGGTTAGCTCCTTTAACAGAGCCAGGGCTCTATAATTGAACCGTTTTAAATAAAATCATTTGCCCAGTAAACAAATACAATTTTTTAAATGGGTGCTGATAATCTTGCTCCTGTCAATCACAGCAACACTAGATAGTACTGAGAATCTGTGAGCTTATGTACAGTATGTAGAAGAGGGCAGATGGTGCTAACTATCCTGGTGTATCCTGTCTGACCTGGTGGAACAAGTTCAGAACAAATAGATCGTTTTCCTTTCTAACATGATTCCTTCAGTATGTAAGAGCATAAAAAGTCCAATCAGATCCAATCAAATATCAACTTGTCCAATGGCAGGGGCAGAGCTTATTCGCTGAACGAGAACAAAAAAATGGCAGTTCCGAAATCCAAGTCTTTAGTATCCAGTGTTATAGACTACAGGATGTATATACAGCACCAGAGAATACAAAAATACCATCAAACTGTTATTTACTGAGGGTCTGCCTAGTCAGCTTTTTATCAACTGTCCTAAATATAAAAACAATTAAAGAATAGGAACAAAATAAAAAGCCATAAAGCCGTCTCCCTGGCTCCGTAGCTGTAGTTTAATAGAACAAGAGGTCAACTGACCTGTGAATTTTACAGATATCGATAGCTAGGTTGGATCGTACTTGCCGATTACCGATTAATCAACCGATAGTTCTTAAAATAGATACTGTATATAAAATAATACTCCATGTAAAAACAAAAAAAAAGTTAAACAAAACATTTTTTGCTGAATCATTAAAATGTGCTAAATGAAGAAAATATATTGATTAATAAACAATTATATAATGATAAATTATAAATATTAAATATAATATAGCGCTCTCCGTGCAGCACGTAGGCTTGTGTGTAAAAACAAACAGCAAGTGGCGTCAGTGATTCCCCTCTAGAGGCAGCTCTTGTAAGGACAAGAACTCTTGTTGAACGGAAGCATGGAAAACTATCGGTATGGATTTCTGCTGATAGCTGATAGTTCCAGCAATCAACCTCTAGTCGACCTCTAGCGGTAACGAATGTGAACGCTTTCTAATTCACATACCGTATGCCTGAAAATGTCTCAAATGTAACAGTGCAGGACTCAGGATCACTACCTTTTCGTCCTCTCCTCTGTGTGACCTTCGCTGGTGACCGCGATGGTGATGGTGATGACACTCTGATCCTCGAAGCTTTTGTTGCAACTTTACGCTTTTTTGGGCTTCTGGTCTTCCTGGCATCTACAAACAGAGAAACTTAACGGATTTCTCGCAGCGCTCTTTTAAACAAATGAAAACGTCAGTGATCCAAAGTATAGCTCGTACATGACTATGACGGTTTATAGCTATATGAGTAACAGCATTGCTCTAAAGCTAAACTATTATAAGGGTGGTGAAAGAGAGACCAGTAATATTTGAAAGAAGAAATGTGTGCAATAAGTGAGCAAATTAATGAATTCCAGAAAGAGTAAGTAAGTAAGCAAAAGGACTGGGGGAACATGTGAAGAGTGACTAAGTAAATAATTAAAAGAGTGAGTGGAGGAATAAATAAACAAGTGAGAGAATATTTTATAAATAACCCTTGTAGACAGCACTATAATTCTAACAATCAATTACAAATGTTACTCCAATTCAAGAGAATGACAAATTCATTTATTTCCTCATCAACTTGTATTCTTGAGCCCTTGCCTACAAGTTTCTCCAAACAGATAATTTCAGAAAGAAATTGACCATAAACATAAAATAAACTCTTCCATTAGCACTGGTTATGTACCCAAATCGTTTTAAACTTCAAGATCAACCCCCTAATTATGAAACCTGACCTTGAACCAGGTCACCTGTCCAACTATAGGCCAATATCAAATCTCTCCTTTATCTCCAAGATTCTAGAAAAAGATTGTAGCACAGCAGTTCTGCTCACATCTACTTAGGAATAACATTTTTGAAATGTATCAGTCAGGATTTCGGCCTCATCATAGCACAGAGACGGCGCTAGTTAAGGTGGTAAATGACCTGTTATTGGCCTCTGATCAGTGTTGTGTCTCTTTACTTGTTTTGGTCGACCTTAATGCAGCTTTTGACACCACTCATCATAATATCCTCCTTGCTAGACTAGAAAATGTTGTTGGACTAAAGGGAACAGCTCTCTCCTGGCTTAGGTCTTATCTGACTGATCACTATCAGTTTGTTGATGTAAATGGTGAGTTCTCCACACTCTCTGAGGTAAAGTTTGGTGTGGCGCAAGGATCTGTCTTGGGCCACTGCTTTTTTCTTTATATATACTGCCTCTGGGTGAAATTATAAATAAACATAGTATTCGCTTCCATTGCTATGCTGATGATACACAGCTGTATATTTCAGCAAAGCCAGATGAGAGAGCTCAGCTTAACAATGTTGAGGAGTGTGTAAAGGACATTAGACAGTGGATGCTTGATAACTTTCTTCTGCTCAACTCGGATCAGACGGAAGTACTTGTACTAGGACCACATGCAGCTAGAAGTAAACTTTGCGATTACGTAGCATCTCTGTCTTTTCGTCTCAGTGTGTACAGAAGTCAAAGACCTTGGTGTTATTATTGACCCTAGTTTTTCCTTTAAGGGTGTGAATAATATCACCAGGATCGCCTTCTTTCATCTTAGAAATATTGCTAAAATTAGAAATATGATGTCGTTACAGGATGCAGAAAAACTAGTTCATGCTTTTGTTACTTCTAGATTAGACTACTGTAACGCTTTACTGTCTGGGTGTTCGAGTAAGTGCATAAATAAGCTTCAGTTAGTTCAGAATGCAGCAGCAAGAGTCCTCACTAGATCTAGAAAATATGACCACATCACTCCTGTTTTAATCAGTCTACACAACTCCTAATCAAATATCGCATTGATTATAAAATACTACTACTGACGTATAAAGCACTTAACGGTCTCGCGCTGCAGTATCTGAGTGAACTTCTGTACCAGTATGATCCCCCACGCCTACTTAGTTAAAAGGGTGCAGGCTACTTGTTGGTTCCTCAAATAATGAAGACTACAGCAGGGGGCAGATCTTTCTCTTATAAACCCCACAGTTATGGAACAGCCTTCCAACCAGTGTTCGGGACTCAGACACAGTCTCAGTGTTCAAGTCGAGGTTGAAAACTTATTTATTCAGTCAAGCCTTTGATCAGTAGATTTTTCTTAGGTAAAGGCTCAGATCTGGAGGGAGCATGGATATAGAGTGTTTGGTGAACAGGGATATTTGTTTGCTGTCGTCCCCTCACATTCACACGTTCACTCAGGTTTGTTGACAGTGGTGTAGTGGGCCGTCTCTTATCCCAGAGATCCTTCATGTTGGTGTTACCCTTTTAGTTATGCTGCCATAACGAGTCTTGCTGGAGTCCCCAACATTTATACAATAAGGATACCTAATAATCCATAACTTTCTCTCTCTCTGTCAAGTTAAACATGCTCCTGGGGTACCAGTGACCACTGTTCCTGTCCCTCTCCCCAGATATGCCTGCTTTTTTCCAGCCTCTCTCTGGATGGGGTTCTCTTTGATTGGAGGCCACTCTGTGCAGCTGGGGATGTTTCATATCCACGGCCTGGGGATCTATGATATTACAGAGTAAGACAGGATTTCGAGGATAGATTTGGACTGTACTTAATTTCAACAGTCTGCTACACTGACTCAGGACTACAGTTTGCATCTGATCCCCATCACTGCACACCTTAACATCGCTTATCTGTAATAAATAGACATTCGATGAAACCCAGATGAAAATGGGTTCCCTCGAGTCTGGTTCCTCTATAGGTTTCTCTCTCATGCCATTTTGTGGAGTTTTTCCCTGCCACAGTCGCCACCAGCTTGCTCATGAGGGACAAACTTACACTTATAAAGAACAATCTTATACATTCATTTTTATACATACAAATAAAAATAAACTGAACTGAATATACTGTATGTAGGAATAATTAAATTGATAAGTGTGAGTGAGTGAGTGAATAATTGTGTGACGGAGTAAGGGAATACATTTGGGAGTAATTAAGTGGATAGGAAATGAATAAATGAATGTCTGACTGTACGAGTGAGTAGTTGAATAAAAAAGGAAAGAAGGAACTTTAATCTAAACTCATCATGAACACACCTTCAGTCTCTTCTGAACCAGCCTTCTGCTTCATCTTCTTCTTGATGAAAAGCTTCAGCGGCTGATTGTCTTCAGAGTCCGAAGCTTAAAGCCGCACCGTTACATATAATTATAAATGGTGGAGTGCAAACTTTTAAGTAACCCTGGCTTTAAGTACCTTTGGGTTTTGATTTTCACCAGGAGGGACTGTAACTGTTACCAGAAACTTTTCATTTAAAAAAAAAATGTACATATATAAAGGTTAATGAACTGATGTGACACGTACCAGTCTCTTGCTGTTTACTTGAGCGCTTGGCCCCCTTTGATTCATTCAGTTTGCTCAGAGGCTCGTCATCAGAGCTGTGTCCAGGACACTCTGAGAAACAAAACAATTTGAATAGTATTAATAGGTGAGTCCATCTCCCTTTTGTCCAACTCAGACACACCCATCTATCCATCTATCCCACTCAGACACACCCCTCTAGCCATCTGTCCAACTCAGACACACCTGTCTATATGTATGTCCTACTCAGACTCACCCGCCTATCCCACTGAGACACACCCGTCTATCCGTCTGTCCCGCTCAGACACCCCCGTCTATCCGTCTGTCCCACTCAGACACACCCGTCTATCCGTCTGTCCCACTGAGACACACCCGTCTATCCGTCTGTCCCACTGAGACACACCCGTCTATCCGTCTGTCCCACCGAGACACACCCGTCTATCCGTCTGTCCCACTCAGACACACCCGTCTGTCCCACTCAGACACACCCGTCTGTCCCACTCAGACACACCCGTCTGTCCCACTCAGACACACCCGTCTATGTCTGTCCCACTCAGACACACCCGCCTATCCCACTGAGACACACCCGTCTATCCGTCCTGTCCCACTCAGACACACCCGTCTATCCGTCCTGTCCCACTCAGACACACCCGTCTATCCGTCTGTCCCACTCAGACACACCCATCTGTCCCACTCAGACACACCGTCTATCCGTCTGTCCCACTCAGACACACCGTCTGTCCCACTCAGACACACCCGTCTATGTCTGTCCCACTCAGACACACCCGTCTGTCCCACTCAGACACACCGTCTGTCCCACTCAGACACACCCGTCTATGTCTGTCCCACTCAGACACACCCGCCTATCCCACTGAGACACACCCGCTATCCGTCTGTCCCGCTCAGACACACCCGTCTATCCCACTCAGACACACCGTCTGTCCCACTCAGACACACCGTCTGTCCCACTCAGACACACCCGCTATCCGTCTGTCCCACTCAGACACACAAGTCTGTCCCACTCAGACACCCCGTCTGTCCCACTCAGACACACCGTCTGTCCCACTCAGACACACCCGTCTATGTCTGTCCCACTCAGACACACCCGCCTATCCCACTGAGACACACCCGTCTATACGTCTGTACCGCTCAGACACACCCGTCTATCCGTCTGTCCCACTCAGACACACCCGTCTATCCGTCTGTCCCACTCAGACACACCCGTCTATCCGTCTGTCCCACTCAGACACACCCATCTGTCCCACTCAGACACACCCGTCTGTCCCACTCAGACACACCCGTCTGTCCCACTCAGACACACCCGTCTGTCCCACTCAGACACACCCGTCTGTCCCACTCAGACACACCCGTCTGTCCCACTCAGACACACCCGTCTATATGTCTGTCCTACTCAGACTCACCCGCCTATCCCACTGAGACACACCCGTCTATACGTCTGTCCCGCTCAGACACACCCGTCTATCCCACTCAGACACACCCGTCTGTCCCACTCAGACACACCCGTCTGTCCCACTCAGACACACCTGCTCATCCGTCTGTCCCACTCAGACACACAAGTCTGTCCCACTCAGACACACCGCCTGTCCCACTCAGACACACCCGCCTGTCCCACTCAGACACACCCGTCTGTCCCACTCAGACACACCCGTCTGTCCCACTCAGACACACCCGTCTATCCGTCTGTCCCACTCAGACACACCCGTCTATCCGTCTGTCCCACTCAGACACACCCGTCTATCCGTCTGTTCCACTCAGACACATCCGTCTATCCGTCTGTTCCACTCAGACACACCTAAATGTTTATGTCTCCTTCAAGCAAGTATGTTTGATATGTATGTATGTATGGCATATATTTTCACAATCACTCAGGGCAATTTAGAGCAACCAATCAACCTGAAGAAAACAGAGAACTGGGGAAACTCACAAAAACAATGGAAGAGCAAAAGTTATGTGACGCTCATCAAACATGCTCGAGTTCACCGTTCAATTGAAATTGAACAGAAATTTTGCTGGGGCACATTTAAAGACAAACTTTTTTTTTTACCATCCGCAGTAGATGTAGGCTCTTTGAGGGGTTTCTTTGGTGAAGCGTCTTCCACGATATCAGAAGCTGAAAACACAGATTGAGTTAGTAAAAAGATAGTAAAGATAGTAAAAAAGAAATAAAAACTATAATACAGGGAATATTAGGAGAAAGTGCTTGAAAGAATCGATGACAACAGATACCAGTCTTACATGCATCTTCAGAACCCTTTTTTCCAGGTTTCAAGGTTTTGCTCAGAGGTTCATCATCTGAAGTGTCTCCAACCAACTCTATATACACAAACACAACCCTTAGAGTCTGGAAACCTTGGAACCTGCTCAGAAATCAAGTGTGTGAGCTCATTTTACCATCTCTGGACTGGATGCCGGTCATGTTAGCTGCTGTTCTGGGAGTTAAAGGTGTTCAGCTCAGAGGAAAGATCTATCCAAAGCCTTCAGTAAATCAATTTCTTTGAATTAATAGGTCCACATCATCATCATCAACCAATGCTTATCTTATTGTACATGTTTGAGGAACGTCACGATCACTTTCGAGATCAAGAAACTAAAATATAGAATAGTAGAGCATGCATATGGAGCTGAAGACTAATATCTAACACAGGGTGGCCTCCTGATGCTCACATCCAGGACCATCTCACCATCGGGCCTTAATGCATGTCGCTAAGCTAACAGTTTTAGCTCCGTGCAAACAGCAACGACACTATAATCCTAGCGTTAATTCTTAAAAATATATATCAATTTTTACAAAATGCTATTTTATTATCTACTTATGATCGCATGACCCATTAGCATTTCCATAACCAGGGCAGAAACCTTGACGCATAATCCATACATACAGCGCCGCCATGCATTCAAAGGACGCCTTCGTGCGCGTTACAAATGCGCAGCATTTGCGCAGGAATTTGCAGAAACCCCTGCCGAAACAGTCATTTGGTATCGAAGACTACGGAAGTTCTGAGGTCATGAATTTATTTATATTTTTTCTTTCTTGTTTTTATCGTTATCTCGACATAACAAAAGTTGTGTTCTTGTTATCATGACTTAATTTTCCCGTGATGTCGAGATAAAGTATTTTTTGTCACAACATAATTTTCTCGTGATCTCGACATAAAAGTTGTTTATCTCGTGATCTCGACGTAAAAGTTGTTTATCTCGTGATCTCGACATAAAAGTTGTTTATCTCGTGATCAAACATAAACATCTCAACATAAAAGTTGTTTATCTCGTGATCTCGACATAAAAGTTGTTTATCTCGTGATCTCAACAATAAAGTTGTTTATCTCCTAATCTCAACTTAATTTTCTCGTGATCTCGGGATAAAAAATTTTTGTCACGACTTAATTTTCTTTTGATCTCTAAATAATAAAAGTTGTTTTCTCGTGATCTCGACTTAATTTTCTTGTGATCTCGACATAAAAGTTGTTTTTCTCGTGATCTCGACAATAAAGTTGTTTATCTCGTAATCTCAACTTAATTTTCTCGTGATCTCGAGATAAAAAATGTTTTGTCACGACTTAATTTTCTTTTGATCTCGAAATAATAAAAGTTGTTTTCTCGTGATCTCGACATAAAAGTTAGAAAGCAAAATAAAAATAAAAAAGCATATTCTACATAATATCATACATGTTCTTTCATAGTTTGGATGTGTTCAGGATTAATGTACAATGTTAAACATAATAAAGAGAAAACACTGGAGAAGACGGTGTCCAAATGTCTGATTAGAATTGCACTAAAATGAAGAAAGAAAAAAAAAGACAAACAAATCCAATTTAAGTGTTTTGTTTAGATAATTTATGTAAAAAAAAAAAAAAAGGACAAAATCCAGTACAATTTACAGTATGCATATATTACAAATTTGTTCATACAGAAAAGAAATGTCAGTCATTATTCAGATCAGTATACAGAAAAAAATCCACTCATTACAACCAAAGTGCTGTCCAATGTGTAACTCAAATCAAATCAAGTACTACACAAAACATATACTTTAAATGCTTCAATAGGTTATACTATATTGTATAAACGTGGGCAAAATGCTGATTATTCCTTCAGAAGGAATATTTCTGTTTTTTTATTTTATTTTATTTTATGTATGGACACTTTTACTCAGTAAGGATTCTTTACAAGAAAAGAAAAACAAGTTCCATGACATACAGTCTTATCTTTTACAAAAATCTCAGAAGATGAGGACACAGTGGGGGTGAATGTACATGTGGTACATTTTGCATGCGATGCTGCTACAGTAATAAATAATCTCCACACCCGTAAGAATTCCTGATTGGAGTTTGCTGTAGAGGAGTCGTAGTAGTTCCCGGTCCTTGGGTTTGCATCACAGTGCTGCGATCTTACTCGCCTCTCGTACGCCGCTTAGGTACGCGCCGGTTACTGTCTGGGGGAAGTGACGGTTTGTGGCCTGGAAAATTACGGACCAAAAATATTTTAGAAACAAAAATAATCAGCAGTGAATGCATTAGAAGAAAAAGAAATACTCGGAATAAAACTCTTGGGGTGAGCTGTTGTAGCTGTAGTTACCATTTTTATTTCTTTTTTGTTTTAGTCCTCTCGCACCATTAAGCGCATTGCCAAGGGACTGATATCTTACTTGGTATTTCTGTAGCCCAGCACCCACCCTCTTTCATTAACAGCCAGGCATGGGATTGTCAACGGAAGAGTACTTTATCCCCATTCCCACAAGTCAACACCCATGGAGGGGTTAAGCGCCTTGCTCAAGAGCCTAAGAGTGGAGCCTGGTATGGCCGTGACTCGAACCCACAACCCTCAAATCCCTCGGTTTTATTTCCCTTTCAGAAGTACAACGAAGCATAATATTTATCCATTTATTGTTACATTTTGTCGTGTCCATTGAACACGCCTGTCATATTGTCGTCATTTGAGTTCTCCGTTGTTCCTTTCTTTACTTTTTTTTCACTTCCTTGACGGAATTTGGAATTTGAATGATCGTACCCTCATATTACCAATAAAGATAACGTCAACACCTTCTGACCAATCAGAATCCAGACATTTCATTCATTTAAACCTCTCATTTTGCCTCGGATTTGGAAGAGTTCAGCAGTCTAATGAAGACTACAGCAGGGGGCAGATCTTTTCCTCACAAAGACCCTCCGTTATAGAACAACCTCCAATCAGTGTTCGCAACTCAGACACATTCTTAGAGTTCAAGTCCAGGCTGAAAATACATTTATTCACTCAAGCCTTCTGTCAGTAGGTTTCTCTTAACTTAAGTCCACACTGATACGTTTAGTTCGCATATTTTTCTCTCCGTTTTGGCTTTTCGTCCACAGAGACGCCGTTGTCAGTCAACAAAAACGTAGCTTTTTGAAAACAATTTGAAAACACAGTTGGACTGTGTGTGAAAACGGAGGCTTTTAAAAAAACGATGCATTTTTAGGCACTGCCGTGACGTTTCAAAGAGCCGGAAAGTAAATAAAGGTTTTACGATTAGTGCATGTGCAGTAATGGGACGTAAGCGTTTTCAGACGTTTCAGTGCGGATGAGCAATTTTTGGGAAGCGATTGAAAATGAATTTTGTTACTTTCTGGTTCTTGCTTTTACTTATGCGTCCATAGCTCTTACCGGAGTCCCCAACTGCACTGTGTCTTTAACTGTTATAATTTTAACTTTGATAAACGAACAAATCTTCTTCTTCTTTTGGCTTCTCCCATTGGGGGGCGCCACAGCGGATCATCCGTCTCCATACCCCTCTGTCCTCTACATCTGCCTCTTTTACACCAACTACCTGCATGTCTTCCCTCACCACATCCAAAAACCTCCTTCTTGGTCTTCCTCTTTTCCTCCTTCCTGGTGGCTCCATCCTCAGCATTCTCCTACTGATATACCCCATGTCCCTCCTCTGCACATGTCCAAACCATCTCGATTTTGCCTCCCTCACCTTGTCTCCAAAACGTCCTACATGCGCTGTCCCTCTAATAAACTCGTTTTGATAAACATAGAATTATAAGGAACAAACTTGTACATTCTTGATTACCGCTTTATCTCTCTAATGCTGCTTTGAAATGATATGAACTCACGACCTTCGGGTCCAAAATGCGATGCCTTACGCTCTAAGCTCCGCCTCCAAAAACAGCTTTGCGATCGATTTGAGCGCATTTGAGCTTAAACGCGACACTGCCGATTTCCTCCTCACCTCGCCCGCGAAGTAGATCTTCCCTTGCACGTCTTCCGCGATGACATCATAAGCCTCCCCACTGCCTCCTGTCTTCACAAAGCTGTAGGACATCTGAGACCACACGTCTTTACTCCAACGGGTCACGAAGTACTTCAGCGGGTCCGGAACCTCCTGCGGCGTCACAGTACACACTTGGAAATGATTTCACCCAAAGCTTTCTCTCTGAAAAAATTTCTCGCACTGATACTAGTAACAGGGTGTATACTTCGGCATGATCAGCTCACCTGTTCCTTGTAGAGGTCCCTGAGAAGGTTCATGCAGAGTTCAACAACTTCCTTGTCTTCCAGGTCTTTGATCATAGCCTGAGCCTCTCCTGTGATCACCGACATCAGCACACACTGCTCCCCCTGCAGAGAATCGCACAGGCTGAACTTTGCCTGGATAATGTACAATTATTTTTTTCCAGCTCTCAACCAATCAGGAAGGGGATTGGGATAGTGATAAAAGTGCTAATCTGGTCAGTGGTCTAAATTTAAATAAATGCTTTAGTGGGACTAATGAGTAAGGATGTGCAATATGGCAAAAATATAATATATGCGATACGCACCACCGTTAATTATGAGACATAAAAGATACCGGGAAATTCCATTGGACTTTTTACAGCTAGATGGGAAAAAGTTGCGGTTTTTTTTTTACTATATTTCGGTTGCATTCTGAATAACTAAATTACAGAAGTGCCTTTGGTTCCTGTGTGCCTCCACTGTGCCTCTGGTTCCTGTGGTCTTGACGAGTGCTAATAATGGAAACACACCTTTTATAAAATAAAATGCGTATACGTGAGCGATCTGACCTTTGGTCTCATGTCGTAAAACACACTGAACAAGCCCCTCTTCTCAGGACTCGGGGGAACGTGACCAAAATAATCGGCTCTCTGCACCTTACTGTCCCAGAACCTGTAGGGGAACTGCAGTGCAATCTGGAACCCAAAAAACATCATCGCTCATGCATACAGTACATCAGATCATGGTATCATGGTTGCAGTGTGTAACTGGACTACACTGTGGAGTAACGTTTACCTTCTCGATGACTCCAGCCCCCAGGCTGTTTATGGCTTTGAGCTTCCGGTCTGGGAGTGGAGGGTTAAACTGGATGACGTTCTTCTGCAGGAGAGCTAAAGGAGCCGTGACTAACACCTACAACACGACAAACAGGAGACGTAGCTTATCTGCCGTTCTGTCAGAAGAACAGGAGGTGTGTGGATGGGTGATATTTTGATGGCATGGTCTGAATCAGGTCTGTACCTTCTGAGCAGTAAACTGGGCTCCGCTGGTGGTGCTGACCTTCACCACATCACCAGAGTAATCCACAGACTGCACCTGCAAAACATCAAGCAATGTGTTATACAGATAAAAGAGACAGATGAAATCCCAAGATCCATCCATCTATAAATCTGTCCTTCAGTTCTTCCATCCAACAAACCATCTTAAGAAAAACCATCCTTCAGTTCCTCCATCAATCCATCTATAAATCTATCCCTTAGTTTTACCTTCAATCTATCCATCCATCTTCCACTTTTTTCATACAACCACCTATCTATAAATCTATCCTTCAGTTTCTCAATCCATCCATCTATAAATCTATCCTTCACCTCCTCCATCCAACCAGCCGTCTACAAAAAACTATCCTTCAGTTCCCCCATCTATCTACCTATCTCTAAATTTATCCCTCAGTTCCTCTATCCATCCACCCTTTATAAACTTATCCTTCAGATCCTCCATTCATCCATCCATAAATTTATCCTTCAGTTCCTCCATCCATCCATCCATCCATCCATCTATAAATTTATCCTTCAGTTCCTCCATCCATCCATCCATCCAATTATCCTTCAGTTCCTCCATCCATCCATCTATAAATCCATCCTTCAGTTCCTCCATCCATTTATCCATCCATCCATCTATAAATTCATTCAGTTCCTCATTCAGTTCCTCCATCCATCCATCCATCTATAAATCCATCCTTCAGTTCCTCCATCCATCCATCCATCCATCCATCCATCCATCCATCCTTCAGTTCCTCCATCCATCCATCCATCTATAAATCCATCCTTCAGTCCATCCATCCATCCAATTATCCTTCAGTTCCTCCATCCATCCATCTATAAATCCATCCTTCAGTTCCTCCATCCATCCATCCATCCATCCATCCATCCATCAGTTCCTCCATCCATCCATCCATCCATCCATTAATCAATCCTTCAGTTCCTTCATCCATCCATAAATAAACCACTTATTCCATTTTTCATCAAAAAATAATTTCAATTCATTAATTTAGTTCCTTCATCCATTTATTGATCTATAAATTCATCTATCAGTCCCAAGTTCTATAAACTTTATCTATTCATTTGTCAATAAATATCATCAGTTCCTCATCAATCAATCCATCCATAAAACCATTCATTCATCCAACTATAAATTCAATCAGTTCCCACCTTCGTCTAGCCATCAATCTATCTATCTAAACATTTGAATAATATAAGCAAGGATTTTAGTCTTATGAAGAATTTTTCATTTATTCCATCCATCTCTTTTTTTATCCATCTATCAGACCATAGATATCAGACCACAGCTGGAATCTTCCCCCGAGTGAACTCCAGTGTTCACTACTTGAGGAAATCACCCACAGAGCAGGAGGTGTGTGTTATCTGTTATGTGTTATGTTTCTCACAGCAGTGTTGAGGTGAATGTCGAGGTCTTGGGCGAGTTTGTGCAGTAGAGTGGAATAGCCTGCAGTCAGCAGTGTGTGGTCCCCTGAGAACTGAGCGAAGAACTCGTTATGGTCCCACGATCGAGCAGAAACCTACAGAACACACAACACACACAAAAAGAAGTGTTGAGAGACAGGCATGGTGTTCAGGAGACCACTGTATCATCATCATGGCAGAGACAACAGCTGCTGGAAAAATGTTGGAATTTCAGTGTGTGATGGTTGTGGGAATCGGATTGTTCGGAATTTGAATAATTAGAAAAACAACAGATTATCACTCTCTCTTTCTTTCTCTCTCACACACACACACACACACACACACACACACACACACACACACACACACACACACACCTGGTCCAGTGGGCTTGCACAGGCGTACTCCAGGTTGCTGAGATGGAACTGCAGCACTTTTTCTTCCAGCTCACTGAAGCGAATGTCCGACTCCTGCAGGAACGTCTTATACACCTCCTGGATCTTCTCTGAAAAATTATAACAAATGAATGAATGCAAAAGAAAGAAAGAATGAAAGAAAGAGTATCAAGCAATATCTTCTTGGCTTTTCATCGGTCTCATTCATCTGTATATTCATCCATCTATAAATCTCTCCTTCATTTCCTTTATTGGTCTATAAATCTATCCATTAGTTCCTGCAGGAACGTCTCATATACCTCCTGGATCTTCTCTGGAAAATGATACATTTATGCATGAATGAATAAATAACAAGAAAGAAAGTGTGTGTGTGTAAGTGTGTGTCTTAGGGAGAGCAAGAGAGAGAAAGAGAGAGAGAAAGAGAGAGAGAGACAGACAGACAGACAGACAGACAGACAGACAGACAGGCAGACGGAAAGTAAGACAGAGACAGTGGTCAGACAAATGAAGAAAAATGGAGAGAAAGAAAGACAGAATTAATTGCAAAGAGTCCGGTACAAAAAGAGAGAGTGAATGAGAGAAAGAGGAAGAGAGTGAAAGATCAAGAAAGAAGAGACAGAGAAAGGGGCAGAAACAAAAATACAAAGAAAAATAGAGCAAGATGGAGAGAATTAAAGACAGAAAGATGACAACAGAAAGAGTGGGTCAGAGAGACAACAAGAGAAATAGATTGAAAGTGAGTAAAAGGCCAAAAGAAAGAAAGAAATAAAATCAAGCGATGTTATTGGTTATTCATCTGTATATCCATCCAGCTATACATTTTTCCTCAAGTTCCTCCATTCAACTGTTCCATCCATCCATCCATCCATCCATCCTTCATTCATTTCTTCTATTCAACCACCCATCTATAAATCTATTCTTCTAATACACTTTCTGGATCTTCTGTGAAACATGACAAAAAAATAAATGAATGAATAAGAACGGGAAAAAGAAAAGAAAGTAAAGAAAGGAAGGGTAGGACAAACTGACATGGGAGAACCCAATACTCTTGATCTATCAGTCTGAGTAAATCATCAACCTCTTCTTCGCTCTGTGTGTGTGTTCTAGTGTCTGGTTTGGAACTCGCAGTACCCCCGAGTGGGACGTCTTGGTGCTGTGACTTGTCCTTCCTCCACTCGGACACCACGTCTAGTATGGCGTTAAAGTGGAAGTCCATGCGCTTGTCTATAGCCACATCTGTGGCCCGGCCTCCATCCTGGATCAGGTCGCAGCGCTCACGCAGCTTGTGCATCTTCACTCCCAGCTGCAAGCAGAGCGAACCGTCTTCATTTGCATACGGCAATATAATTGGCCGAAATATGCTGTGATGCGACACTATAACTACTAGTCTAACCAGTGAAATGTGTTTAATAAAAAGTTATAAATGATGCACACAGTCGATTCAAATGTTTCTATCACATCAGTGTATTACGTAACCTGAATACAGTGAATACGATATCGCATAGATGTGTGTGTTTTGCTCAAATATTAGTATGTGGGGGCGGGGCATGGGAGTGGGAGGGGCAAACGAGAGGCGATTCTTACCTGTTCACACATTAGAGCGATGGGATTGTTGACACAGCCGTTGACGATCTGGGCACCCCGACCCACGGTGACGCCCAGTGACGTGTCATCCCAAACTCGCCCTCCTATTCGATCCCTCGCCTCCAACACCACCACCTAACAACCAATCACAAGACGACAACTACAGCAGCTTAGATATTAGAGGACACAGACTTCAATATGCCCAAACACCAACACTGAGGACAAAACACACACACACACACACCCCTTCATCCAATTCTTTTAAGTAGGGGTCTTCAATGTTTTTCAGGTCAAGGACCCTTAGGGCGGACCCTACATGAACTTTAGCTTTAAGTTTAATAGAACTGTAATGTAATAATTATATATATTTTTTATGAAATATTTTATCTTTGATGTTTTTACCCGTATTTAATTTTTTAACTAAATATTTATTTGTGATTCAGCATTAAATAGCGGACCCCCTGCAGTACCGCCGCAAACCCCCTAGGGTCTTGTTCAGAATAGCGCCCACTCTGATTGTTCTATCAAAAGTTGGAAAGTGCAGACGTTATTGGAAGCCCCCTAGAGGCCCTCGGAGTGACCAGAAGTCTGATTGGTTAAAACAATAGCTTCAAGCAACATGCACCAAGAGCATGTTCATTTCTGAAGGCTTCACGGCAAAAACGTGATGTAATGCTATGAAACAAAGAAAATATGTCATGTCTGGAAGGCCCACCACGGCCCTGATTGCACCTTGAACGCACCCTGGAAGGGAGTCCAGTCCTTTTCATGACAAAACAAACACAAACACACAATTTCTCACATAATCCCACATTTATCACTACATCAAATCTCTTTTACTGTGGCGTTACAGCATCTGACCTGCATGCCGAAGTTGTGCAGCTGTCTGGCAGCAGCGAGACCTGAAGCTCCTGCTCCAATCACCAACACTTTCTTCTGTATACAGTGAAGAACAGAGAAACACAAAGACATCGTTCACATGACTTCTTTGTGACATTTCCACAGGACTCGCGGTGGTCGTCACGCTGCGACTCACGTTGCGGTACGGCTCGGGAAGGAGAGGCTGTTTGGCCAGAAGAACTCCGGTGTTGATTAAACCTTTGCGGGTCATAAAGTGCAGAACCTTGCCCAGCTCCTGTACACATCGCACCCGGACCAACCCGCGGACGATGACGTGGGGAGCACACTTCTGCGGCGTCAGAACCTCCTGAAGAGTGGAGAGAAAAACGCTGTTACGAAGCGGCTTCTACAACTTTATTTCTTCTCCAACACTTTTATGGGCTATTATGTGTAGATTCAAGACAGTGTAAAAAACATAAATGCAGCAAAATAATAAAAGAAAAACAAACAAAATCGATCTGGAGATCTGAAGTAGGCTACACACAATGTGCTGCTGCACTGAAGATTCCCAAAAACACAACCAGAACTCTTCCAAGAGCAATTGAAAGAGCAGGGTCATAGTAAGAGTGGCCACCAAGAACCTGAGCTCTGGAGATCCTGTGTGGAGATGGGACAAAGTTGAAGAAGGACAACCATCAGCCCGCCACCGATCTGGGCTTACTGGAAAGACCAGGGTTCCCCATTTTAAGCCGAATCTCAAACTCCCTGACTTTTCCCTGACTAGCTAGCTAGTTAAGGACTCATACGTACAAATGCTGTTCATAGACTTCAAGCATTCAACACACTCATCAGCAAGAATGACGAGTCAGCATACAGAGAGAAGGTGCAACAGTTAACAGCCTGGTGTGGAGCCAACAACCTGTCTCTGAACATTGACAAAACCAAAGAGATGGTTGTTGACTTCAGGAGAGCACAGAGCGGCCATTATCCACTTAACATCGATGGATCCTCTGTGGAAATCGTCAAGAGCACCAAATTCCTTGGTGGAGAACTTCACGTGGTCACTCAACACTAGCTCCATCACCAAGAAAGCCCAGCAGCATCTCTACTTTCTGAGAAGGCTGAGGAAAGCCCATCTCCCTTCTCCATCCTGACCATGGAGCATCGAAAGCATCCTGAGCAGCTGCATCACTGCCTGGTTTTTGAAACGGCACCGTCTCAGATCGCAAGAGCCTACAGAGAATTGTGAGGATGGCAGAGAAGATCACTGGATTCTCTCTCTCCTCCATCACGGCCATTTATGCCTCACGCTGCATCCTCAAAGCCGACAGAATTGTGGACATCCACACACACCCCTCACACACACTCTTCACTCTCCTACCATCAGGAAAGAGGTACTGAAGCATTTGAGCCTCACATCCAGACTGTGCAACATTTTTTTCCCCTCAAGCCATCAGGTTCCTCAACACACACAACTGAACTGTACCAAACTCACACATACTCAACTGTGTATTACTAAACTGAACTCGACAATCAATACTCATCTTAATCCATTCCACCACCCATATTATAATTATATTTATTCATATTATACTGTTACATGCTGAAATGACAATCAAAGCTTCTTGACTTGATCTACATACCAATTTGTTCTGAGGACCTGTATGACCAGTGGGACTCTGTAATCTTCAGGCACCACAAGATTTCAGCCTCCAGGGTCTTTGCTGGTGTTAAGCCGAAACATGCTTCACTGTGTCTCACACTAGTGTCACCGCTGGAGGTGCGAGCGGCTTCATTAGCTAACTGCTTTTCTTTTAAAGCTATAGTAGGCTGCAGTAGAGTAGTGATGGGCACTTGAGCCGAAGATGATGCTCCTTTTGGCTTCATGCTTCTTTTTTTTCTGTCGTCTACTTTTAA